>NW_008751805.1:1127269-1253743 GCF_000715545.1 Opisthorchis viverrini
GTCGCGCGCATTGCCACTGCAAGTTTGTGCACTTAATGGAACATGAGATCCATGGGGAAATTGTGTTGTGAGCAGATTCACCAAACAAAAATATCCCATTTTTTAATTCTGATGTGTCTAAAGCAAACGAACGCCTGCGACTGATCATATAGGGTGGCATTTGCATTAAATACTCTTAAGGTGTTATTTTTATTCTTCAGGAACACCGAAGGACGGCAAAATATGCCAAAGTGCGATTTCGTGTTTTGTGTCGCCTAAACCGGCAAAAAATTCAAATCGGCGACGGTCAATGACCTTGACATTTCGCTCACTTAAACAAGATGCTACGTTCAACATGTCACGGGAAGGTGCAAATTGAGTAGACTATCTTCCCATTAAAATAGCAACTTCGAAAACCCTATAGTTTCGGGGAACTCAATTTGGGTGTGTTAATAGCCTGCGGTGGAACAAGGTGCCACATGTTGCAACCCCAACATGGAGCACCAGGATACTGTGTTGGTCAGGCCTGCAACCATTGACGAACCTGGTATGGGAGACTGTGTGAGTGCCGTGGGAACACCCCCAGTATAGCTTAGTGGGTCCTTGAGGTACGCGAACCTTCACACTACGTTGAGGTCCAGTCTTTTTCTTGTCTATTCTCCCAAAAACTTGGAGCACCACGAACTTGACTGGGTAATACATTTGGCCATGTGAAATTGCATAATTCCAACATGTAAATTGATGGTGTCTTTCTGGCAGCAACTTATGTTCCACATTCAATATTTATACCTGTTATTTTTTAAAGTACAGTGTCAAGTTCCATATAATTACTACTACTACCTTGACTAAAACACATCGATAAACTCTTGATGGACCAATACTTCTGCGGTGGATTTTCGCAGAAGCAGTAACTCCTGTTTTTCCTCCTGTGACTAGCTTAAAGTGGCAGGCATCCACTTGGTTGTCTAATTTCCTGTTGACATTTTGCCTGGAAAGTTTTCTCCACCTTATTTGCAGACTTTCCTCATTGGTTCTAAGATTCCGATCTTCTTCCCTGTTTAGCTCTTAGTTATTTTCGGTAAGGCAGCGTTAACGGCCCGTTGTATGATTTACTGCTGTTACAAAACTGTTCAACTGGGGAGACTAGTTACCATGTTGCTCAGCTTTCCATTGAAGTAAACGTGCCAGTGATGTTCGAATACGAGCCTCGCAGGCAACACGGCTCTGAGTGCTTGACTGAATTCAGTTAAATGGTAGCATTCGAAGGAGATGGACTGGGAAGTCAGACAGTTTTCTAAGTAGTGTAAGTTATGAATCCTGTTTTAACCTGATTACTTTTTGAAATGAAAATTCTTAACAATATCTTACTCATTCTAACAATTCGCTTGCATTGTTTCTGCATCCTGAGGTTTGATGTCAGGTATTATTGCCACCAGACCTTCATCTCAATAGTTCTGACAGATTGATCAGCTCCAGAAGGCATATTTCCGGACAAACTAGCTATTTTCCTGAGACCAAAACACTTCACTAAATGCTTATTTGGTCATTTGCTGCTTTACCTAACCGTTATCGTGGTTGGTTCTGGCACACTCACAAACACAGATTACTCTTGATGAATTCACCTGGTAGGCCTCAGTAAAGCAAAACGCGTTCGGTCCCACCTTCAGGGTCAACCCTACTCTTCGGCCTCTCCACAATGGCATCTGGATGTCCTTGCTCACTGCTTCTCAGGTCCATTCCAAGGACAACAGAGAATGAAGAATAATAACTGAAACTAACCGCGAATTTATATCAGCAGATGACTTAATTCCTTTATTTTGAGTGATGCATTAAGGTACACTGATTTACCAACAAGTGCGCTTTGTGAGGCCACGACGGTGTTATTATGTGACACCTGATTCTTCTAAGCAAAAAATCTCAGCTGTTGCACCCTTTCTGTGCCTAGCTGCCATGCTACCCGAAGCAAGCATGAGGGCTGGGATACTGCCAGGTTGCCCAAGCCTAGACAGGAGAAGTCGAGAGGTAGAGGCCGGGTTCGAACCACGGTCAGTAAATTCGCGCTCCAACCACATGGACCATTTCGCTCACAACAGAATGAGATGTCAACAAATTTAGCTGTGTTTCATACTGATATCCACCAGCATATGCTACTTTTGTTACGGCTATCTGCTTTCTGAGTTTGAGTCACGCGTGCCAATCCAGGAAAACGACCAAGAAATCCGATTTCTGGAACACGGTACTATTGCAAATATAATAATATACATATTCAACAAACCTCAACGGATTCTCCTCTTCAGATACCTTAGGGTTACAAAAGTAAGGCGGTACAATTACTAACCTGAGGATAAAGCGCAGATCACTACGCCTCAAAATCGATATCGTCACAACCAAACAGATATCGACAGCGAGCAACCGCAAATTCACAATGTCCGACCAAATTCCGTAAGAGTCACAAAAATAGTTCAGTAAAACAAGGAGGTTTCAGTTCATCTGGTCAAGGGGAATAAACATGGGGATTGGCTGTCACTTGGGGTTGGAAACGGGAACACACTGTTGGCAAGCTCTCTTCTACAACTTTGGTAGCAGTTTAAGATGTCCACCTCCCTTGCGGAGTAGAAGCAATCCTTCCGCCACCTCCGTAAATGAGTCTCCAACACCCCTTTCCTTCATCAAGGATGATCTCTTCAGCCATCCTTATGTTATCAAGAGTGCTACAGGTTTACCTTTGTGATGTTACCTTGGAAACTTCTGGTTTGGCACCGTGTCTCCCATTTGACCACTTGGCAGTCTATATACATGGTGGCGGTTCACCCGCAGTAATTTCTGCGCGAATTCCACAGGTTCCTCTATAGATTCACGGTGGGAGGACAGAGATCATATTCTTCGGTGATCTGTTTCAACTAAAATTCGACAAGGCAGGTAACAGGTCATGAAATGTGACTCGTTGGTAGCCCGGAGGGTTGCATAGTCATGTGTCATCGAAATCTCTTTTGTCCCTTGTTGCAATATATCTTTATGAAGGCGGAGCATAAAACTATCAACTCCATTTAGACGACGAACTAAGACTCGTGAGTCGTATTTTTCTTTATTAAATGTTTTGTAAACCGTGCAGGAATCCACAGTTATGTTCTTGACGGCTATACTTCAGCCATCTTCTACACCAGCTTATATGATTATTCGTATTTCTATGTTGTGAAGCCTCCGATCTCTAGGAAGTCCTCGGGCGACCCGCTGGGTACCATTGAAAAGCTGTCTTTATGTGACTGGGGTTCGACTTATCCATGAGTCTTGAAATCAACCACCAATCCCTCGTTTATACTTAGTCCAGTGGAAGAAAACCGTCACAGGCACCTTTGAGATTTGGACACATTGTACCGGATGTTAACGGGCTCTGCTGATCACTTTTGGGTCTTCTTTTTATGGTCCTGACTTACGAGGATAGGCAATTAGCGGTCTGTGAACATATCAATGTAACGATGTACGGTGGTGATGAAACATGCGAGTGACATCTAGTCAGGCATTTATAGCGGTCACTCACTACATCACGCGTCACAAACACTCAAACCACGTGACAATTCCCGTCCCATTCGCAACCTGCGCTGAGAACGTGTACACTACAACTTCCCATCCAATTTTTTACGCGGCTGCCAACTGCGTCACACGTCGGGCTTACGAACTTCAACCACATAAGGTCAAGTTGTATTCATGTTGGTGCAAGTATCAAACACAAAGGGCAACCCTCTTTACCACTGCACACCTTAATAGGCATGCAACTCGGCCCACAGGTGTCCACGGCTAACTACGGAACGCGCGTAGCAGCCATACTGTAGAGAAGATAAGTCCCGCTTCCGAACTTTCACCCAGGAACTCTCAACAAGTCTCCCCAAACGGCAAGTCACTTTTTGGCTTATTCCACTTTTCGTTTTGTATCTATTTTGATCAAGTGCACCTAACGATTGTACTCATTATCATTATCATCATTCTAATAAAATAGACATTTGTTAGTGCTTGTTACCTTCTGATAATCAACTTAATTACGTTACAACTAGAGCACCAACAAAGTACTACGCCTACATCTGATTGAAAGTTAATTTGAAGATTACCGAACTCTTTTACGGTGTCTATTTGGTGAGGCTTGGTATTGAAACAACGTCCAGGAAGACCCTTGAGGATGCTGACTTTCCAAAGCAGTGCAAACGTGGGTTCTACTTTCGAATCTGATAGCTCGCAACTGCTTAGTTCATATTTGCCATGAGAGAACTCTGCATCTGAAGACGCACAGCTTAAAACATAAATGCTCGGTGATACGGATGCAGGTAAACCAACGGTGAATTTCACGTTTCCAGAAGGATGGCAGATTGTCTGGAGAATGGTGTGTCGTCGGATACGCATCGAATAATTCTGTCAGTGAGAAAGATTCAGAAATCCGACTTGGAACTTTCACGACTGTGGTGAAACATAGAGCAGTAGAGTTAGGTGTTAGTGTTTCATATCCACGGACTGCTCACGGTGGATTACGCCTACATGGTTCATCGACAGGCCAAAGATCTCCAAATCTTTACACAAGTCTGCACAGTTTTGGGGACGGTTGTCTAGACAACCTGTACTGCTTCGATATGAATAAGTGGGGACAAAGATGAAATTATTACAACAATTTCCTGAATCAAGGAATGGGGGAACTGAGCACCAAAAAGAAGAAAAATTTGGAATTGGTTCTTTGCTAATAAGCATATAATTCAAGTCACCAGTTGGATGCCCTGATATTCTCAACGAAGGCTGTGGTGGTATTCAGCACTAGATGCGTGTGCGTGTGGTGAGGTGGGGCGGGGTTAGAAGATTGTGTAATTCCAACACGAACAAAGCGTTTTTGCCGACATAAAATAAGATTTCGGCTCACTGAAGCCATGCGGTGCTGTGGCGATCTAGGCGCCTTGTAGACAACACGGGGAACTCTGGCTGGGTACGTTGGCATGCCTTCTAGATACTGCACGATACAGCTGGTCATTGTTCCCCTAGTTCCAGAAGAAAAACTAGGTTGTGTTACTTTTCCTTATTCTTTTGCTGGGTTTCCTCGTCATGAGTCCTGCATGCTGCATAGCGGTAAGAATAGAAGTTCTTTGCATAGACAGCCACCTCGGCTTTGAATCTAACTGAATTGCTTCTGAATTCTATGTTGAGGCAGGTCAAACTACTTAAACTGACGTCGACCAGTCTACCATCTTTAGGACCATAAAAATGAGGTTTTGTTTACACTCTAGTGGAACAAAGCTACGGAAATCTTGATCACGTAAACTTCCGATTCACACATCTCAGTGTGTCATTCAAAGCCAGTGTCTAAAAAGTGGAAAGATTTATTCTTTTTCTTTCCGAGGTGAGTTTGACCGAGGCATGGGCTTGACTCGAGGAAACAGGTCAAGTCATCTTTAGAATTGTGAAAGTGGTTACACACGAATGATATTGCTCAGTCATCTGCATGATTGGTTTCCGTGGGCCACTTAAGGTCTACTCATGTTTACTTAAGTTTACTCATTTTGGCTAGCATTGACCCGAGTAGCGAGCTGAAGGCTATTCCATCAGTTGAATGCTAACTGCGTTTTCAAACCTAACTGCCAAAGGAGCTCTCTCAGTTCGTTTCCTTTCATTGGAATGAAATCGCACAGACAGTTAGCAGTGAAGTCACATGGAATGAACACATGAGTGAGTCTTTGAGGCCTAGGTTCTCTATTGAATCAACACATCGGAATGCATCATGCAAAAATTTGCTGGTTTACTGGGTCCATTATTTCGTCGAGTCATTTCTAAGGGCGACTTCTGCATATCTGTAGTCTGCCTCAGTGAGCGCAAAACTACGGACTGTGGGTCTCTAAAGAGTTTTAATAAACTTCATTAGTCACTTCAAAAGAACGTAGTCCACTTGGTTGGCTTCTGGAACTAGACATACAACCATCGTTTCGGCGTTGTTCACAATTCATCCGTTAATCAACTTACCTCGGTGCAACCTTGTGACAGGGGCTGTTGCAAGGCGAAACCATGATCCGATTACTATGTGTGAATGCGCTTTTTGTGGTTTGAATTTATCATGGCCCACCTAATCTCTTTCTTCCACACATATAAACGCAGTACTGAACACAGCTTTAGCGGAACCGATACTGATAATCCCAGCTCATTCAGTTGATAACTTGCGCTAGATTTTTATCAACGAATAGCGATTCCCGTCTTTCTGCCCCCTTCCGACGCTCCGCTTGCTCATTAGACTACGTCGTCTCGGCTTTTGCAGCCGTATGACTTGAGAGTACCTTGAGGAAAACATATTCACCAGTCTCTCTTTGTTCTTATTTTTAACTGGAATTTTCAAAAAAATGTCTTATTAGACGCATTGTTTTATATTCGCCTCTTCAACACTTCAGAATATCAAAATGGTACCCCCTGCCAAATCAAATATCATTCTATATGGCTGCTTATTGCCTCACATTAAGTGATATTTCATGGTTCCGGTGACGGGGTGCAACAAAATGGTTGTTTTCCATCAGTACTGATATCCCAAAAGGCTCATTAGAAAACGCAGCCTCTGGTGGAGCGACGGGCACTTCGTTCAGGAACCTGACTAGAAGCCAAAGTGAGCGTTGTGAGCTGAACTGACCCTACTTGCTTAAAAACGAGTGGAACAGTCGATCCGATAAGACTTCTACACAACATTACCAGATGATGACTGAATTCGACTACTTTCTTTTGAAGGCATGACACCTAAGAAGGAAGTGCCTAATAAATTACACTTGATACCGGTGGCGTGCTCCAAAAGAGTCATACATGCTTCCTGATAACCAAAGACCTAGCGGCAAAAGATTTCATGTTTTTTGAGAGAGTCCACTGTAAATCTCATCCGTGCCTAGATTACACACTTCACGTGTAGCGGGAAGCAGCTATTGTAACAGGATAGTCTAAAGTTAGGAAGAAATGGAGAAAGGTAAGTCTGTTGAAATATATGTCTAATTTTCTAGGAGATGATTTTTAGCTCACGTGTATCGTGAAGTGGGACAGCATCGGTACGGTTTAGACGGTCGACTAGGTTTGACATAGTGAAGCGGACAGTTTGTTCTGCGTTCTAGAAGGTTACTCAATGGGAACGGTTTGCCTGGATAAAAAGTTAGGTTGTTGGTTTAATGATAGTCCATTTCAAAAATGAACTCTATCACGACAGCGCAGAATGCATGAAATGACAGGAGAATCCTATCCATAGTGGTGGACTTTTTCGGATGCTCAGCGCATGCATAAAACAGGTAAACCTTTGTCTCCTGCGTGTCCCTTATCAGTGCCATCACCTCAACTATGGAATCGTCTCCTAATGGGCATTTTAACCACATATCAGACTGTTCGCTTCCTGTACTTTGATGCGGAACAAATCGCCTACTGATGTACTGCGTTTGTGTGGGCCTCTGGGTAACTGAATTTCTAATGCAGCACAAAGTCTGCAGAAACAGAATGGTCACATGGTGATCAACCAGCCACAAGACAACAAATGCATACTGTTTCATCCTTCGTGAGTAAGGTACAAAGCGATGAGGGGCAAGCTAAATTGATACCATAGTACGGCTTGAGCAAAACTCAAATGAACCTTTCGTTTATGACTTCCCTCAATCGAAAACGCATTGCCAGAATTGCATCACAGTTCATCAGCCGTGTACGCACTATCGTATCAGTAGAATCTAGAAGCATGTCTTCAGAATAAACGTAGCACCCAAACGAGCATTGGTGTCATGAACTAGAATGTTCAAGTAAGCAGAATTGTCTTATGCACATTGGCCAGCGTTCCTGTTCACGAAGACTTGTGTTGTTCAGAAAGCATCACAACAATGCATTATCCAACCTTAATTCTTGACGGATTTTCTTATCACCCGGTGTATTGAATTTTCGGAGACTCAATATCGGAATTTCCTCAAACATTTTGGACTTTTCCGGTCAATTAACGAAATAAAAGGCTGTTGATTTTAATCCTCCTCAATTTTCGGCTTCACATAATAACACTTTCCCCTGTGTGCATGTCTGCAACACTTTCCTCACAATTAACAATCATAGCTGCTGTATATCCAAAGTCATTTGGGGACCGTATTCACCTCTCACTCGTACGTTTGGAACTGGCGACACATACATCATACGGGTACCGTGACTTTACACCCAAAACCGCTTTCTGGTGTCTAGTTTGTATGGGTTTTGCAGTAGCGGATACGTTTTTGTGGAAGCTGGGCACTTCTCCCTAGCTACTGAGAGATCGAGGACTCATCTACCTGATGAACTTCCAGTGGAATGATTCTGCTAGTAGGCGGAGAGGCTTCTTCTGCCGTCACAGTAACTGTGTGTCGAGAACTGATTAACCGTGTATCTCGTCATTTTAAACCTTTCTCAATGTCTGTATATACCCGTCTTTTAAATCCTATTTAATCCAGATCAGGGTGAACTTTCGGGTCTGTCCACCATCAATTTGAACACTGCCTGCAACCGCAATTCCCAGTGGTCAGTGGATTACAGTCCCGGTCACGGTAGCTGCAAAAACTTTTTCACTTCTTGGGATTTGCATCATTCTTGAGTGTGATTTAACCGTATTGAAGAAACTCGCTATTTCAGAGAGACCAATTTAGCCGAGCACACTCAACATATTAGTTGCCGATAAGTTTACCTAATTCACAATAATTTCAATCCGCGCCAGCACGCTTTTACTCGTACTACCACAAACCACCTGCAGTTGGACCAAGTTTACCCTGGTTGTGAGTGCTTTTTGATCATGGTGACGGCTTTCTTGGCTCTCGCTGTCGAATGACCTGTGAATTAAGCCTGTAGCTAGGTCCGTTTCCATGTGCATTCATTCCGACTTTAGCACATATCTGTTGTGGTCCCTTCTTTGGCTTGGGTTTCGTCCCAAAGTTACTCTCTACGGAACAGCTAAACTTTCACCCTGAGATGCGAACTCCATTTACAACGTACTCAATAGCTATCCATTACTCAGTGAGATCTGGATTACACTGTTCCACTCCTAGGCAGTTTCCAGTATCCGGATTTGCATACTTATTGCCTAGCGCAAAGTAATTTGCTGTTCCTTTCACTGACATGCCTTGATCCAGTCTCCTAGACGAATCGCCTGATGTCTGTCGACATTAACTTCTCATTCATGGTGGAATAAACTTGAAGGCGAACATGGGTCATCCTTCTCACAGAAGACAACCGAGGTACTAGGTCGGACAGAATATCAGAGCTTTGCTGATCCTACTGTGATTCTCCCATATATTCCCTAATTGTAGGATAGGCAATCATTTTCGAACGAAACCCCTTACTTTAACCGAGGAGGCCGCCTGTATTCTGTTCACCCACATGGCTTTGGACGGGAAATTCCTTTTGCTTGACTTATTATTTTCTCAGGTCTAAAATACAGATTCCTACATGGTCTGTGTCCCGTGTGGAAGGAGGCATAGCTTACTAGAGAATCCAGAAAAAGATGCTTTGGAGGAATTTGGTCTAGTAAACTTGAAGGCCGAAGCACCAGACACGGAGTCTAACATACCCCTATATGTATTTTGCTTTCCTCCGATAAGTTGATCTAGCGGACTAAATTTGTCACTGATTTTGGCTCTTGCTGTCCACGTGGAATATAACTGTTTGACCTGCAACAACCAATGTTAAAGTCCAGATGATAGAACACAGGCGCGGTAAGCAAGTGTTAACGAGTTACCTTCATGTTGCATTTTCTTCGTGATTTCTCGTTGGTTGCTGGATTGAAACATTTAGAGGTGTGACACAGCCACGTCCATAGGGGCACTACAAACAGCAGTGTATTTTCCAAGGGAAGACCTGATTTCATATTACATCCCGCTGTTTCTTGTACCTACCTTTTCTTGTCACAGTGTCATGCCGCACACAGTATCGGTCGCCCGCCGTTAGTGGATGTTACCACTAAGATTCTGAAGTTGCCAGTTGGATGGTACTTTAGTTGAAACGTTCTATTTAACGTACTTCGATAAAATGTCTTGAAAGTTCGTTGTCTTTCTAACCGGAATATTCGTTTTAGAGGCGAAAATCGGAGCACTGATTGAGTGAGAAAACTACGCAAGGCAGACTGTGAACTCATCATCGGCACCTAAATACACATATTTATGACTTCGTTGGTTTCGGTGCGATCTGTTTCATGTCCAGTCAGCACATAGTTAAATGTTATATAGGGTATTTATTGAATGTGCACTTCAATCATCTGTTCGGTGTCTCACACATGGAGCTCATCGAGTATGCTTTAAAAAACATATTACCATGTTTACTTCAAGCAATCACACTCCCAGTTTACTGGGCTCACCCGATGTAGCAAAAATTGACTTCCGCTTCAAATCATCACGCCTTGTTTATTGAATAATTACAAATCGGCTGGTGATGATTCTGTACCACCCCAGTTACTCACCGAAGCATCTATCCGTGGAGAATCTTGGTTGACACTTTGATAAACGGCCATCTCCGTGTAATGGTCACCTGTGTGGAACGCTAAGAGTGGTTTTTGTCTGAGGGATTTATCATATTTCGGAACAAACGTCATCGGTCATCTGCCTTTTTATTTGCGTCGCCTTATTTCAGTTGCATATCCTCCTACATCTGCTATTCCAGTGCTCTTATCACACCGGTATATTGGTTCATCATAACTTGAAAACATCGGTTAAGAAAATGTCCCCCAGACGCGTGCTTCAGTTTTCTGCTGAGTTGTTACATGGCTGTAAAGAGTTAGAAACTAAAATAATTATTAAAAAGCCCTGAATGAGATGAGTGTTCTGTTCCTAAATTGAAAACAATTTCTACAAAATCGATATAAATTACTTCCTACTATATAACGAAAGTCACATAACTTCAGAGTACCAATTAATCCTCGTACATTGTTGCATGGTCCGACAATGTATTCTCCAATATATATTTTCTTAATCCTACAACATTTCCAAACTTTGGCGGACGTCTTTGTTACTGCCGACAAGGACGTAGTCGTCAGGGTAACCGTATTTGCTCGGGGCAGTGCGGTGCTACACTTGAAATCGGTCTGTTAGGTCATCACATGATGTTTCAGGGAACATCACCGTTAAGTGAATTCTACACTCTTCGCCCTCCTTCATTCTTACTGCGTACGGGAAATTCGGTTGTAAATTTGCCTATCAGCATTCAATTTCTCAGTGCTGACGTCTTCAGTCCATGTTATTTCTTGGCGTTTTGTCGCACGTTGATTAATGGTCTGTTTAACAGACTTTGAGAGGCGATATAATATCCCAGCTACATTTTTATGACCGGACTTACTCTTGAATTATCCGTGTTTACGAACCAGCATGACATACAGCTTAGACTCTGTTTGAAAATCCTAGACATATGTGAGGCGGAAAATAATATCAGTCCTTAATGAGTCACACGGCTATTGGACTTTGATGGAGAGTAGGTCTATCCAAACCACTTTTATTCGCGCTGTTGATCCGATGTGTCGCTTGGGAGCAGAACAAACAACAGTTACTTCACGAAAATTGTGTGCATGAAACTTTTACAACACAGATTCCTCATTCACGATGCCAGCTGAGCTTGAGTTGCTTTTGAGTCCGAGCGCCACTTTACTAAAAACAGCAGATGCTACACCACAGGCCTAACGGCCTCAGAATAAACGAGTATCATGAAGTATTGCCTCGCCTTGAGTAAAAGATCCCTCTGTGGTTTCCTCCAAGTGTTGTCGGAACGCAATCTATACATGGCTGTGAAGCAACAGGTTTTGTCGCAGTGTTAACAACAAGACGAAACATTTAAATAGTGAACACCGAGTAGCACCCCTTGTCCCATTATGTTACAGAGTTTCCGCCCATCACAAGTAGAAATTCATTTCTCAAAAGCCAACATTCTCTTCGTCGAACGAGTTTACCGTGAGGTTAATGCGTCAACTGAAAATGCCAAAGAATTCACCCCATCACTTCAAAATGGCACTTAAGAATCCTGTTTGGAGCTTCAAAGTGAAAAAAAAGAGTGGATGAAGGAGGGACCTCGTGTTAACCTATCGCATACCCAGACCCTCAGTCAGGCAATCTGGAAAGAAACTGACAGCTGGAATACCACTTACATCGACTAACCGCTAATCCTTGCAAAGTACCCAACCAAGCACAGCGAATTCACCTGGAGGTTGACCGCATCAGCAACGCCCAAACGCTTTGTAATCTCTTTCACGCCCTTGTACCAAGTCAGACGTTTTCCACCAAGCATTTCGCGCCATTCTGACATGGACAGGACAACACCTGTCTCGGTAGACGGTGTTTCGCGATGCGTAACACATGGACAAGCCACCACAGTTGATGCAACTGGTTGTTCTCCGCAATCGAGGTACCTGATGCGCAGCTCAATACCCGTTTTGTAATTCTCTCGTTACAAGTCCGTTGAAAACATTCGACATCGGCAACAATTCTGAGGTTTCGGTGATCAAAAACCGGAAGAAGCCTCACATCATCTGTTCGCAGAGAACATGTATCGCACCCATACAGCAATGCTCGCATATAGCCCGGCACACATGACTCGTGTGACTCAGTGATAAATGTTTTGACGTCACGAGTAATGCTGATTAACAAACACGATTCAGGTTGGCACTCGGATTGGACATTCCGCATTACCCAATACAACTACCAAGTTAGTTTTATCAGAGCCTAATAGTTACAATATTTTTGATGTCTTCCAACGAAAAAATGCAAGGAAACTCAGTGGGCGAATACCTGGTATTTGGGTAAAGTTTGGAGGGTAGTAGGAAAATTCTTTTTTTTCCATCTTCATGTCACAGACATTGGCCGCAGTCGAGTGTAACGCTGACAAACGGCGCTGCGCTTCGACGTGACCGTCAGTGTGTAAATAACTAATTACAGACTATTTACTAACCAGGCCGTTGCATTTTATCCCCCACTTAACTTCCAATCAAAGTCTTTCTATTCCTAGAAGGGATTTCGGAATCAGTCAACCCTTGTTATCATTAGTTGTGAAAAATAAAGCCAATCTAGTTTTGCCTTAAACCAGCCGAAGGGTCTGCTGTATGCCACCTATTATCTGATTCCGTGACATTCTGGTGTGAGAAAGCCATTAAAGACAACCTTCTGAAGTGATCTATATATATTGCTAGTACTCTGGGTATATGGTCAGCTATTTTACCAGGAGTAACCAAGGCTGGCGCATTTCAGCTTTGTATTGGGATGTGGACTGTCAAAATCCTTAATGGGAAACGGGAAAATCAAAGAATCTGAAAAACCCCGTTGAAAGACTTCGCTGCAGGAGAAGTAACCAGTGATAGCACTGTAAACGGTGAATCCCGTAGCACAACAAGATTTTTATTTGTTTGATATTCCTATTGGATGATCAATAGCTTACTCGCTTCTGTTTCAATAAACTTTTTCAAACCTGTTCATAAGTTTCATATGGCCTTATGAACTCCAAAACTCCATTTTTAGGCACTATCTTCCTCACTTCCTACGTTGGTTGTTTTTTATCACACACAGATGAAACGCGGCAGACTGCATCGCAGGAAAAACTACCACGCGCCTTATTTGCAGTCACCACAAGAATCACTGCTGAACTTTTTCATGTAGTTTATATCTTATTCAGTTCTTAATGAATTTATCGGTTACGCGAAATACGAATTGAGGTTTGTGTAGAGCTGATGTGGTATGGTGAACTTGATAACACTAATGCGGTTGTACGACATCTATAAAAATGGCCGTGAGTGCAGCGCCTCTTAGTGAGTGCTCAAGTTAGAGATCATTTTCTTGAGTATTCGTTGGTGGACATAGTCAGTCTCCACTTGCTTGAATCCCTACAATACACGCTTCTGACTGGCAATCTGTGGTCTTGATTTACAACCAACCCCCCGCTCCAAATAAACCTCAAAGATAATATGACCAGAATATGGTTGTTGCTCAGCGGAGTGTATTGGGCGCATGACACTGCAACCTTCTACGAGGATACGTGGACATCCCTCTTACTAGAACACCATTAGACTCAACAATTGAGCCAGAAGCTCAATCGCGTCCCTTTTAATTGACGCTGGGCACGTATTCACTCCGAATGAGCCGTTTCATGTCACTAACCAACAGGCTGCGAGTGCCGATCCAACTGCCGAGGTGGTCGCAGACGTATATCTGCGGAACCCGGTGCTGTGCTGTCAAAAGTGTTCCGTACGCCCACTGAATCTGCCTTGATCATGTAACACGATTCAACCGACCAAGTAACTCAGCGGCCCTCTAGACTGCTTCACAGAATCCATTTAGATGTGAGATAGGGGAGTGGATAACCAGTCGTTCATGCCCCCACGTTTTGCGTTTCACTAACCATTCTTCGTACTGACCTGATGACGAGTTCCCGAAAATATCAGTGTTTGTCACTGTGTCTAAACCATGGAGATATTTAAGCAATTATTAATGTGGCGACCTCCGTGTATTAGGAGCAGACAAACTTTTCTTCAAAAGTAGCACTACAGGTCATCCACGTGGTGTAGGAGGCAATGTTTCACGAAAATGATGACCGATAAGCATTGCACAATAAATTTGCCTACGTTATTTCAGTAACTGAAAACCTGGCATCTTGGAGCAAAACGTAACTTGGCCAGAAATCCTGACTAGTACGGTATTTTTCTTCGAAAAAACGTTCTGGGTGCGTATTGTCTAAGTAATCTCGTGAGTGTGTCTTGCCTGAGGTCATTCGTTGCCAAAACAAAGCGTCTGGTGGTTCACCAACACACATTGTACTGGAAGCAAAAGTCGATAAACTCGCCTGCCTTCTCTTACACCGGATCGTAAGTTATTCATTAGACTGGAATGTTATTTACTTGCAGTGCGAAAAGGTGTCGAGTTCATATGCGTCCGTGAATTTCTCAGGCTGCGGGGAAAATGAACGCAGCAGAATGTCGGGCGGGTGATGCTTACTCCAACCAAAGGTAGTGGTAAGTCAAGCGCTAGTATGTCAACCGATGTCAATAGATCATCTAGTTCAAGCATACGTGTGTAATTCCGAAGTAAAGATTCCACGTTTTTAGTTGTTACTCATGAGATCAACAAATTTATTTTTACCATTAGTAAGGAAACCTGAGGACCAATCCAACTTAGCAAATATATCTGCCAGTCTAGCACTTTCCAAAGATCATCCAGTAAGCTGAAGGGAAACAGCACGAATGACAGACTGCAGTAAACCAAACGAAATGTTATGCTGTCTTTAACATACCTTTGAGACTGTCTAATCTGAAACACACCACCGAGAGTTCACAGAATACGGAGAGTGTTCAACACGCCCTGAATGCTCTGAAACAGTGGCCACGTTTTGCTGATGTCGTCAAGACCTAGTGAAGTGGTTTTTAGCCGATTTTGTGCTGTTTAAAGTTAGCAGCTACCAGAAGAATTCGTGTTAACGCGTAAATCCACAGTCTACGTTTGACCGAATCGCTCGTGTGTTCGCATTTTAAAAACAATTAAGGCAAGCATCAATAATTTACCTGCGAATATTTCAATGATGAATTTATCATGTATAGGTGGAGAACTGGTTTGGATCAAGCTAAAAAGCACCCCCCTTTGGGGCTGTGTCAAAGGTTGTTTGCGGAAAACAGGAAAAAGATATTTGTCTGTGGACATGTTCGAGTAAATATTGGGGAATATTCTCAGGCTTGAGTGTCCTTTATTTCGCTCATGTGGATCGCCGATCTCATTTGGAGCGCCTGTCTTGACTATTAATGTGGATACCCCGGATACATTTAGATCATCAGCATGTATTTAAAACTGGTCACTCTTGACCAGTACAACTCCTGCTTCACAGGATATTCCGGTGAAAAAACTGCAGAAATGGAATGCACTGGGACTGGAACTCTTCCGTTTTGGAATCACACTCTACCCCGACTGGAGGTATTCCGTACCATGAGTGTGGCTATGGATTGGATGCACCTATAGGTGCTAATGGAGTCAAACAATAAACAAATCCCTTGAATGGACTACTTGTATTCCGCTGATGGGTAACTAAAAACCTTGTCTCTATAGCAGACAAAGAACATTTAGTCCTATCTCTTGGGAAGAATCTACTCCCAAAAAAACACTTTATGTTTGACTAAGGCCTGTTGGTCAAGATTGTCCTGGCTAAGAATAAAGATATAAGAGCATTTCGTTTTCCATCAGGATAACCGGAATATACTTTTGACAAGTGAGCCTTGTTTATTTAGGCAACTGTCCTTTAGATTACTGGTCGGTTTCTGCGAACGGTGCTGAGCAGTGACAACTTTGAGCGTGGTACAGGTACAAGTACTAACTTGTATCGATTTACTTCTGCTTGCGTGATTTCGGCGGTCATCGGGGCCGTTAGGTGGACTTCGCAATGATCACCCGGCAGCATTCGAACAACACTCGTACAGACGCCTGATCAACTGAGTGCAGATGAAAACATTAAATTGTCACTTTCCCACTTTCACTGTACCCATTTCCATAATGAAAAAATAGTGCTCATTCATAGCTAGAATCTTCAGGTTACCAAGGCAAAGACTAAAACCGAAACAGGATTCGGCATATCTTCCTGCGAGAGTATGTACTATAGCTCACAAATCTGTTAAACGGAGGAGGGGCTCCACCAGATTACTTGAGGGGAAATGAATTTTAAGGAGCACCGAAAATAATGCTTGTAACGAATTTGTTTTGTGGTGACGTGACTTTTGGGCGATACTAAAGCCAATCAGCAGAACTAACGGGATTGCTTTTCAAAAATTCAATTTATCAGGAGGTAAGAGTGGTTCATTCAGGCCACAGTTTCCCTTATGAGGACCATGAAACTAGGCACAGCATATCAGGAAATCCAGGTATGCAACTGGCGATTAATCAGACGTTGACGTGTACAGTTATCCAAACACTGGTAAACGGTTAGAATGGTTTTTCCTAGTAGTCAGCGATCCTTGCGGAGAACCTAATAATTGTCTAATCAGATGCTTAGATTATCGGGTGTTTTAGTAGTGATTTGTTAAGCACTTGAATGCTCAAACATTAGAGAATTTTCATCCTCGCCAGGACTCACTAGGTGGGCCTAGAATGATCGAACAGGTACTACGAAGGACCACCTGTCCGCCAACCGGAAGTCGGACGCGATGGGATGATCAGTTATATTGTGGTCTACCTTGGCGAAACAGTCTTCGCAAGCAAGCCAACCTCGCGAACCTTCCAAACCACAGACAACAACTGCATATACAAGTCCGTGTAAGAAGTTCAGTAACATAAGAATATACTAGTACGGTAAAGTATAGTACAGTGTATATGTATAGAAGTGCAGCGGTACTATTACGTTGGTGATTAACTGACAGTTGCACGATAAAGCAGTGACAGCTCCTGAGACGGTTCAAACAGGGCAACTCAAAATGGCATTATGATAAAGGAGACTACTTAATTAACTGACCACGGGTGACCAGAAAATGAACATATCACTCCACCCCCCTCAACACTGTTTGTTTTAGCTATTCCCCCCGTTGTCCCTCACAGCTTGCGATCTCCCGCTAGGGACATGTGATTTCGGAAGACCAGAAAGTCCAGAAGAATTCTAAAAAGTGGAATGCTGACCCTGTGAATGTGGTGTGGAAACCACAATGAACTGAATAAACAAGCCAAGACAATATGAGTGCGGCAAAAGAAACGGACAGACTTCCGACAATTTGGAATTACTGTTCATCCGAACTGCAAATCAGCTAGCAATGCTTCCCATAAAGCCCTTAGTATCTCCTGAACCCTCGGTGTATCTGGTTATTCTGTTGCGACTATCCGATCTAGATCATTTGCATTAACTCCTCGCTCTCTAATTTCGGGGCTCCAGGGACCTAAATTTTGAACTTTTGCAGTCAAAGTGGATTAGCTTCTGGTCTGTCTGGGTGTGCCGCCACCAATGTTAGCAGGAAGGTCGAAAGAGCCTATTCTTTATTACCCATCAGTGTGTTGTAGAATAAAGCAGATAGACAGGTACACTGATTGATCCGGTTGGTGTCAGTTCAGTTGAATTAGCCGAGTGAACTTCACTTGTCCTTGCATAATCCTCATCTTCCGCATCCATTTTGACATCAGCATAAGTAGGAAAAACAAGCAACTGAACCCTCAATACAGTGCTCATATGACAGAGGTCGTAGCTGAGACTGAACACAGTAGCTGGTATTGATAATTTCTGGGCTATAGGTGATCCTGGTTAACATCGACAGATGTTGCAGACTGAGAAGCCACTGGAGAGTCTGGAAACAGAGTGCGTACACTGCACACGACAATTAGTCCCAGTGATAAATTTGAAGCAGCTGATTTATAGCTTAACACTTACGTCTGAGCTAACTACAAACCGAAAATCGTAGCGCCCAAAAGTAAAGATAGGAGCCGTGAGTTTGTACGCCTATCTCTTTGTGAAGAATGAAACTGTTTGAAGATAGATGCTTTACTTTCAGAAACTTCAGTGCAAAGTTAAAACAGAACACAACAGTACGAGGCTGGAATGTTTTCAAATCATTCTTTTGAAACACGTCAGACTCATTTGAATGAACCAAGGAGTGATAGTCCAATCCAGGGACTCGTTCCGACAAAGCACGCAAGGCCGCGTTGGGAGGAATAATTGGGATTTGAGCATGGATTTGAGAAGCACTGCAGTTACTTTTTAATTTTGTCATCACCTTCGCCTATTATTAGTGTTGTTATTATTAGTACTACTATTATCATTATCTGAAGGTCGTAAACTGGCTGTTTCATATAGGACGTTGGCTGCAATGATCATAAAGTTTTTCAGTGGCATTCGAAACCTGGAAACGTAGAGAACATCGGATGTTTGCAAGATACCTTTAGAATCCAAAGGAACAAATAATGCACTCCACACATTTTGTTCAGTCGTGTTTAGGCACTCACGTCCCATCACTTCTCCATCTTTCGTTTTTACTGAGTGGCACCCTTTTGAGTTCGTCGCGAAGTATTCGTTGACTGATTGCTCGGGTAACCGAATAATGCTTTCTTGACTATTTTCGGGTGACATGTAGCGTTCCTTTCACATGGTGTTGATAAGTCGGGGAGCAAATTACTCAGTCTGTCAAATGAGCAAAAGGTTATAACGACGCTGCGTAAGCATACAAAAAACAAGTAGCCATTGAGCTAAACTTTTCCAGTGTTACGTGATTAGTTCGAACCGTGGAATCGTCACTGGTTATAAGCACGCACATACAATTGCCACATAAATATCAGATGTTATGAAAATTACTCAAATCTCCGCATTTAGCCTAATTTTAGCTCTGTATAATGACATTCAAATCGTGGAAATCGATCCAGACATACTAGTTGTACCCACAAGCATGTAGTTTTTCAATACCTACTTGTTGATAGTTAATGCGACCAGCTGTCAATGGCAGTAGTTCTGCTAGTACCAGGATCTTAGCTGAGGTCATCTTCCCAAAATAAAACCACTTGATATATAAGACTTTGTTGACGTGGCTTGGGCAACTTTATTGACATTTAATTACTGTTTGGACATGCACGTTTTAGTTCACGCAAGTGTTCCATCTGTCCTCTGATCACATACAGAAAACCGATACAAAACGTAGCTTGCTCCACACAAGGGAAATGAGCTGCTACACTGATAGGTCGTTGCCGACTGCGATCTCACGAGGCTTTACTGCCCTTAGAAGGCACCTTGTGAACCTGGATCAAAACATGGCAGTCGGGAGACCAAGTGAGATGGAGTTGTGCAGGGCAAAGGCACTTGTGTTGCTGGGGCACAACCAACCCCGATGGGGCTCCGGTGACGCTAGGAAGTTCACAGTACTAGTGAGATTAAATTTTGAAGTCAGTGTGGTTACTGTTAAGAGCACACTAAGGGGTGCGTATAAGTGCCAACTTCCTTCGAAATGCCTGATGGGTCAAAAGTGTGCCAGGTGCCAGACTGATTGACCCGGAGAGTGATCATTGTTCTGAAGTCATTGTTTTGACCAGTCAATCCCTACGAGAGTTTGTGTGAAATTCGGGCGAATTTCCTCCAAAGCTTGTAGACACATACATGCTGTTCGGTAAGAACAAGCGTTCATCTCCAAGCTGTTCAAAAGATGTTAAAATCGAAACTTGATGCTTCCAACTGTTAGTCCGGTTAGGGACTCAATCTCCTGAAATTTTGTGCTCAGGTCGTTACGTCCTACGAATCTTCTGGTTCCGGGCATCCTACTCTCGGTACTTTAGGTCCTCAAAAGCTACAGTTGTTTTTTTTCAAAAACTGTTAGGTTAAGTGGGCCCTAACCCAATGTGTAGATGTTGACGTTCCGGAAAATACACACATTACTAGTCGGTAACTATTCTAGGAGGAGAAGAATCCAGTATAAATAAGAGATGAAATCTGTGGTTTCCTTGTATATTTTTACCAGGCATAACCAGAATGAGCAGAATTCACACCACGCCATTTAGAGAATAATGAGTGTACAGTAAGCGTTTAGCGTATCAAAAGCTTCACACGACATTTATCAGTATATTAAAAATAGCTTCAAACTGTTTTCGAAAATGCTTGGTGACAATCGGTAGCTTTGTTGCTGGGCAACGTTTCGCTTTTGACACAAAAGCTTCGTCAGGCCAAGTGACTAGGTTCCGAGGTTGGTGGAGATTTAAGGCGGAAGGAGAACCAATTATCTAAGTTAAGCTAAATCTCTGTTGGGTGTCTGCCGAGGGATTTTTGTGTGTTAGAGTGGTTGAACAAGTGCTGGGTTGGTGGGAAAACCTACCTGTGTTTGGGTCCACCCTAGGGTCTAGTTCTTCTGGTTCGGCCCATTTGATGGTCATTCTTGAACGTCGTTTGAACCTTCTGTCCGTTTGTGTGGATGAGCTAAGAGGGATGCTGTAACCTTTGGTCAGGTTGGGATTTCCACCCCACCCCCTGTTTTTTTGCTAATGATTCTACGTGGATTGACGCCCACACAGTCACGTGTCAACTCGGCTTTTCTAAAGTCGCTTTCCATAAGCTCGCCACTTCCACACCCTCGATTCTATTCACGCTGTGATGTTTAGTAATTTCTAAACTGTCTTCTCTAAGCGGCATGATCAATGTCTTGTGAGTTCCTCACTTGTCCGGAAGCGTATCATTGAGATTTGTACGTATGAACGTTTCTTGTCGTGCATGGTCCAACGTGTATTTCAGATAGCCAAACTTGGGCCGCCTAGCGTTGCACATCAGGAATGACAGTGACCAGAACGATAAAAGTAGCGGACCTGCTTTCCGATACGTGCCATCATTGCAACTGGTATCCGGTACAGAACGAGTGGTGTTACAATCTGTAACTTGTGCATCTACCTCAAATCACACGGCCATTGCGTTTGTCCTTATCTTCAGACCTTGTAAGATCCCAAAGTGAATCGATAACTTTGGTGGTCCCGGATCACTGCTCATTTTCCTATTATCGTGCGCACGGGCCTTAGCTTTGGAAAATGGATACTAAACACTAAATTATCGTGTGGCTTACGTGCGAGAACCTACGGGTTCAAACTTCGTTACTGCGAGAATAGTGAATGCAATGAATGCAATATTCCTGGGTAAAATGTCCAGCTACCTGGTTGTTAGGCTTTCAGAGTAGTTTTTGTGAGCGATGTTGATCAATAAACACGCGGAAATTCCATCAGTGAAAAGTGAAAAAAGCATATTCTGTAGGCAGTCATCAGATTCTCAGTACTGCAAGGTAACCTCTAAACCGTTTGCAATTTCAAACAATTCCGAACGCAAAATCCAAGGCATCCAACGCCACCACTATGCGTTTTTACGTCTCTCTGTGGTATTCTCAATTAATCTGTATTTCGCACTGACGGTCTTCTGACTTTTTTCGTTTTTCTTTTTGATCCAGTTTGAACTGTACAACTCCTTAGCTGAGTCAGAATCAGATGATTGGTGCGCTCACTTTGAGAGCTACTAAGCTGAGTCTTTTTACTTGAAAAGGCTGTATTCAGTTGATATCAACAGGAAAGAAGCTTAGCTGACTGAAATGAGTATGTATAAGGTTAATTGAGGGTGACGTAAGAGTAGGACATGGTTGTCCTCACGACAGGATCTTGTGAAAAACAACCGTGAACCTTATGGCTTGCTCACATGATGCTCAGCCTTTCCGCTGGATTATCATACCTATAGCCGTATTTATCTACCTCTCAGTTTAATGTTGCATCATCACCTCTGCTAAACGGGTCCTAGTGGGACGGTCAAAATTCTACGCGGACAGGGCCGGGGGTTTCATACGTCCACTTTGCACGCCCTACTTACTCCAGTTCCAGATATCCTCGCATATGTTATTGGGTATTCTAAAGGCATTTTAGCCGTTGGAAGTCACAGCAATGCTAGCTAAGTCTAGTAGAGGAAGCAAATGTAAGCAGTTTGTTAGAAAACAGAAGAGAACTTGGTTGATCCTAAGGTTGGCAGTCTAGATGGAAGCAACATAATCAGACACGCTTTGGAACGCACTCGAACTAACTGCCGACCTCCACTTATCGGATGTATTTTCTCCTACTGCCCTGTACTTGTAAACGGTTTGTGAAATTGTTCGCCGTCATTAGCTATTATGGCATACCACACAAAGTCATGCCAAATCTGGTGCACGTCAACCTGTGAGCTTCCACCAGTATCAGCTTGAATTTGTTGCGGCTCGTTTCTTTATAACCCAACCATCTCACTATAATTACCGGGGTGGTACAAGGATGCATGAACCACACTTGGCTTTCACACCCTGCCAAATGGTGTTCACAACTGCGTGTGCAGGTTTACTACTGACACTGCCACCAATGCCCAGGAGTAATATTGGTTTCAGTCCCACAGAAAAGTCGATTGTGTCAGGGACATGCAATTTTTTTTATATAAGTAACAGTAAGCTTTTTCCAAGTATCACGAAAGTGCCTAGTATATTCAGCTAGTCAGTTCACATTAGGTGTGATTGAAATTTCGCCTAGGAAAACTGGAGCAGAAATAGCAGTTTTTAAAAGTTTATTCCTATATGCAGTCGAAATTCTTGTTGTTTATCTTGCAACCGAAAGCTTAGGGATCAATGTACGTAGATGCTCGAGGACATGTCATCAATGTCTTGTTCACACCGGCTTGTTATATTCTGGATGCACAGAGAAACTCCCGATAAGTCAGTCTTCTGACGTGACGTGTACCACTTAGTGACGCCCAAAGCAACAATTTTGTTCCTGGGACCAGTAAAACAGTCCCACAGGAACACTGGATTCTATGCCTTTCGATTCCTACCCTCCGAAAGTAATAATGTACTTCCGAGGGTGGAATATATGTCAGTCCATAAAACTTCACACTGCTACTTATATGCAAATTTAACTGAAAATCAGTAAGATCCCGTTACTACCGACCAAAGGCTGCAGAAAAATATGAAATTAACTGACCCGTTTCCTTCTCGCTTGTGGTCTGGTTATCTTCCACTGGATTCGTTGATTGGATAGCCTCAGAGTTTGGTCTGACATCTCGTAGCTTACTCTGTTCCAGTTTTCGCATTGTAAATTTCTGCAGTGAATCTCGAGACCAGTGGTCCGATGGAAGCTTGCTCAAGTTGTTCCTAATATTCTCCACCGAACTTAAACTGGGTTGTCAAGTGTAGTTATGATAATTCACCTTTCTTCTCTTCCAATGTTTTATGATTCACCAATGCGAGCAATGAAAATAAGTCGAAGGACGTCACTTCATCTTCTATTTTCATGCTTTGTAGTCTCCCCAGAAATTATTCAGCATCATTGATTAAATATTGAGATCCACCGGTGAGATAGCTTACCCGCTTCCATAGTTCTGCTGAAATATTGCAGATGAGTGTTCCTGGTAGCAAAGCGATTGGGCGTGATTGTGCCGCTGGTTTGTGAAGCTTTGGGATTTCGTAGAATCGGGTCTACGTTCATCAATGTTCTTCTTCCATGATTTCGTGAGGATTCTTGAGGATTCCCGCAGAGTCCTATCTATTTTGTCTGTAAGTTACCTGATTTGGTTGTAAGTTAATCTGATCGTGCGCTTACCGTCTTGTGTGTCAAGATTACACGCTTCAGGATTTTCGCATTGATGGTCCAAAGGATACACTGTATGGAAATAAGATAATTGTCAGCTGTGAGCCGGGTTGCCCAAGCTTAGACAGGGGAAGTCTAGAGGCAGAGATCATGTTCGAACCACAGACCTCCTGGCCAAAAAGTTCGCAATCTAACCACGGAGCCATCTAGCCTAACTGCATAGTAATCCGTTTGTTCGGCTCTATACTTCTAGGAGAGCCCGGTGATGGGAGACTTTCTGAAGTCACCTGGCATCCGCTCGACAGCTAAGTCGCATTCTCTACGACCTCCCCGCAATTGGCGATAAAACATTTGCAGTCTAACTGCTAAGCTCGGTCAGCAGACCAACAACCATGTATACCAAATATCAAACAGTCAATACTTCTGCCCTCCTAAGCACGGATACGACTCTCTCCACATGCTTACATGGTCACATGTCTAGGCAACCTCGTGTGAACAAGCTACCGGGTCGATATCTTGGGTGGTCGGGAATGTGATGTGAATGCTGTAGTTAACAGAGCCGCTAAAGACTGACAGACTTCTGCGAGTGCGTTGAACAGCATCATGAGTCTGAACTGATGAACTGCTGATGAACTGAACTGCTGAGCGACACTTCATTCCGTGGTAAACAGGTACAATATACCACAGCAACAGGACCACTGAGTGAAGTTTTGGAAGCGGAGGCATCGGGTACCTAGTGTTAAGAATCCGTCAACGATGCAGATGCGGCGTGTATAACCGAGACTATCGATGGAATTCAGTTGTCGGAGGCGTCTAAAAAGATCTTTCAAGTACCTGGGTACCATGTAGGCTCACTCAAGTGCAAGAGTTGTGAACCTCTTGGGGTAAGTGTACTTCGCTTGTTTGATCTTTCACTTTGTGTTCAGAGAAACTTGTAAGTTTGTGTTGCAATTATCCTGGCCAACCAGCCGCGCATCAGCTGCATAACGTTTCTATGGGTTTGTAACTCAGTGATTTCGGTGTGTTCACTAAAATTAAGGGCTGTCCATCTGCGATACGCGTAATGACGTGAGATACCACTATATGCAATGACAATGGTCGAAATAAAGCGCGGGTTCGGGGTAGTGGTCGATGATCCTGCGGTTCACAAAACAGCCCCGCTTAACTGAGAACCTGAATGTAACTAGTCATTCTTAACTTGGCTGCAATAATCCGGTCGAATGGATAAACAGTGGTTCCCTGCCGTTATACCGATTCAAACAGCAATATTCTAATGCACGGATGACGTTTGCACTTAACTGGAATTTGTGCACATTCACAGCCCATGTAGATGTGAACTTCTGTGACGCAAATGATGCGTAAAACGTCAGCTTAGGCTGGGTCATTTGTATGAATCAAGGTCAACAGCATGGTAACAGTGAGAATGACAGCTCAGCTTTTTCTACTCAGCAAAATGACTGACGACCGCAAGTGAATCAAATAAAATTCCCCTGCTCCAGTGCCTAGTGCCGAAGAAAAGATTCACAGAAGGGAAGATAACAGTTGTATTCCAAACAAGCGAATGCGATGGGGTGAGTGCGTGCGGGTGCGAAAATACAGCGGCCTCAAGCGATTTATGGGGGGTGGGGGAACCGTCTGAAATTGGTCCAATGCTGACGCACACTCTCTGACTTTGATACGAGACTGTGACGCGCTGCATATTGCGGGGGCGTTGTGTATCTGGTCAGCATCTGGCGCAGCTGAGGGTCTCAGTAAATTTCGGGCATTCAGTGGTTGCTTTCAGGAATCTAACCTTCCTGATAGTAGCACACAGACAGCCAGTAAACCATTAGGAGTACTCAAAGTTTCCACCAGTGTTGCCACCGTAGACACCGTAGACAAATGATATCACACATACTTCTTAGTGTTTTTATCAGATTTCAACATTCGAACACTACCACATGAAATCTTCCGATATACCAGCTAACTTGATAAATCTATCGAATAACGCATCCACGGCAAGCCCTAGTTGGAGAAGTGTGAATAGCGTTATCAGGCTGGATAATCCCAAGACGAGTATAGATAGTTGGTTGCAATAGAATGTCAATATACATTTCGGGAATTGTCTGCCTTATGTAGTTAATAGAACAGCTAGCAGGAATACTCACATAATGTGCCGCTTCGAGAAACCAACCTTGGGAAAAGCCTCAACACCCTTTTGTCTGCTTAGATTGGAGAAAATAACATGCGCTTAAGGGTAGTACGCACCTCACCCCGCGTCAAGCGAACTAATGGTGACCAGGCTTCCATTGGTATGATGGTTTGCACTCAAAGCGTCATTTAAAATAATTCCAACTTCAAACATGTGTTTTTGATGTATATTCCTAAGGGTTTTGAGATAGATAGATAGATAGATAGATAGATAGATAGATAGATAGATAGATAGATAGATAGATAGATAGATAGATAGATAGATAGATAGATAGATAGATAGATAGATAGATAGATAGATAGATAGATAGATAGATAGATAGATAGATAGATAGATAGATAGATAGATAGATAGATAGATAGATAGATAGATAGATAGATAGATAGATAGATAGATAGATAGATAGATAGATAGATAGATAGATAGATAGATAGATAGATAGATAGATAGATAGATAGATAGATAGATAGATAGATAGATAGATAGATAGATAGATAGATAGATAGATAGATAGATAGATAGATAGATAGATAGATAGATAGATAGATAGATAGATAGATAGATAGATAGATAGATAGATAGATAGATAGATAGATAGATAGATAGATAGATAGATAGATAGATAGATAGATAGATAGATAGATAGATAGATAGATAGATAGATAGATAGATAGATAGATAGATAGATAGATAGATAGATAGATAGATAGATAGATAGATAGATAGATAGATAGATAGATAGATAGATAGATAGATAGATAGATAGATAGATAGATAGATAGATAGATAGATAGATAGATAGATAGATAGATAGATAGATAGATAGATAGATAGATAGATAGATAGATAGATAGATAGATAGATAGATAGATAGATAGATAGATAGATAGATAGATAGATAGATAGATAGATAGATAGATAGATAGATAGATAGATAGATAGATAGATAGATAGATAGATAGATAGATAGATAGATAGATAGATAGATAAGATAGATAGGTAGTTAGATAGATAGATAGATAGATAGATAGGTAGATAGATAGATAGATAGATAGATTAGATAGATAGATAGATAGATAGATTAGATAGATAGATAGATAGATAGATTAGATAGATAGATAGATAGATAGATTAGATAGATAGATAGATAGATAGATTAGATAGATAGATAGATAGATAGATTAGATAGATAGATAGATAGATAGATTAGATAGATAGATAGATAGATAGATTAGATAGATAGATAGATAGATAGATTAGATAGATAGATAGATAGATAGATTAGATTGATAGATAGATAGATAGATAGATAGATATTTCGATGGATGGACCGAAAATGTTGTAACATCCTAGGGAAAATTCTATGAATTTTATTCAGTGTCCCTTACTGTCTGACCGAATGGGTATTGTTCAACATTTTCACCTGTTCTAAATGGCAATGTTTCTGGAAGGTACCTGATTTTGAGACGGTTCCACTCACTACTCACAAGGTTGATGGAAACTCTTCGACAGCCATGACCGGTCTAGGGAAAATTCTATGAATTTTATTCAGTGTCCCTTACTGTCTGACCGAATGGGTATTGTTCAACATTTTCACCTGTTCTAAATGGCAATGTTTCTGGAAGGTACCTGATTTTGAGACGGTTCCACTCACTACTCACAAGGTTGATGGAAACTCTTCGACAGCGCATGACCGGTTTCGCCCTTCTTGGGGCTCATCGGGTGGGCGCAGTCCCCGAGTTTACATCAACCCTATATTCTACGTGAACCCGAATTGAACTGATTGCGACAAACACACTAATTTGCAAATCATATTTGGTTTTCGCGAAACTACTCTGTGGCGAAAACCAAAGAACTGTAAGGATGTTCTTTCCACTTCTGGAACCACCGGCAGCACCAACGCAAGCTTTTTTGGGAGGAAGGGTTCCAACCCGAGAACTGCCCTTTAATTGTTAACAGCTATGAAATTCGGCTAGTGGTCGACTCACAGTGTGCTTAGCCCAAACTTAGACGTCATAAAACCGCCACTGCTCGATCATAAAGTTCACACCGCTGCTCTGATGCTCACTGGCTCTCCGTGTGTCCGCTTCTCAAATGGAAGTACTTGCAACTTGTGGGGTTCTTAGTTTCTAAACAAAAAATCTTGGAGTTTATACGTAACCAGGAGATTCTGAAGGTCCAATGAAGGCTTAGTTGTGCAAGTGACATCAATCTGCGCTGAAAAGCCCATAAGCACTCCACAGCGGTTTCTTTGTTGAGAGCCAATGAAAAGTTTTGAATATCTAATCCGGTAAGTAGCTAAACGCCTTACTTTTGGTCACGAGCGTCTGTCCAGCATTGACCTGCATCGTCCTTTATGACAAAATGACAGCTATGTACAATCTCTTGTATGAATTCCTCTGTGCACGTGCAAATTTGGACAATGCATCCATCTGTTAAATCATTGGAAGAAACGTTTTTCGGAACCAAGGCATTCACGACCACATTTTCTCAGTGACGTCACTAACACGCCTTGCTTGATCTAAAAAGAGAACCGCGAAGCATGCCAGTTGCGTAGGCTGAACACACGCGAAGCGGGTGACGCACACTGTAGCGAGTTGATTGAACTAGAATGTCTGGACCAATCAGCTTTCTGCTTAAACATTGATCCACTAGAATTCTGTCAAATAAACAGCGTATCGTACTTTGCATAGCTGATGTGGCAATGAGTGACGATTGGTTTATATAACAGATTGCTTTTCTATGGAGGTCAACTGCACGGTCCCCCATATACAGCACAGCAGCCTTGCTCAAAGTCTGACCGACATAGCTGAATTTGCGTTCAAATAGTGTGAGGCGGCTCACGCGAATCATTTCATCTCAGTTATCTACTGCCAGACAAATGTTTGTGTCCAAACCCAACTGCTTAGATCCACTGTGGATAGATATGTCCCCTACTGCGTTGGAACTCATATTACGAATATCTATAAGCAAGCTACAAATTCTACGGAACAGCATGCAGCCAACGGCGGAGCTTACAGTTTTGCGCATGACCTCATACGGCGAGAAACCTGTCGTCGCGGAAAATTCGAAACATGATGTACATCAGCCTAACCTCAACAAAGAACCAGTGAGAGCACGCTTCCGTCAGCGTACGGTTAGTAATGGGTTATTTCGCAGTCTTATGATCACGATTATTGGGAAGAAAGCTCGATCAGTTCTCGTTCATGAACAGATGAGGAACAAAAGCGCCGTGGATGTACACCAAATTCCCATCAGAAACGTTACTCCATACGCCAGTATTAGCAAAGCATCAGGTTCCCCTATGAGCTATTCTGAAGTGGACCGGAAAATCTCGCGTTTCAGTGTACCAGTACCATGCGAAGCAAATTTAACAACCTCGAGTTCGGCGGATTATTTGAATCAAAACCCAACGCGCCCCACCGAATGCCCTAAACGTCCCGGTGTTTTGTTGACAGATGTGAGCACGACTAAGCCAAAACAATTCAAGTGGGATACACCGATTGTTCTCAATCTACCACAGGAAAAACGAATTGGAGAAATCTGTCAAAATTTAGCGCTGACCAAGCCCAAACCAGCAGAAGCAAATGACACACTTTTCTTGTCTGAATCCTCCGAACCTTTAGATGAATCCATCTGTTTTGGGATCATTCGCCCAGGCAATCCCCCTCTACAGCTGCCAGGAGACAACTCCGTTGCAAAACATACAGGTTCAGGAGACATACGGTTGGCAGTACTCGATGGAGTCTCCCTGATGTTGGTGGATGGTGTCACTTAGATGAACAGTCAATCCTAAGTCATTCATTATCCCGGTTTCAAGGCTGGAAGTATTGTTCATCAACTGTAAACAAATACAGCGACTATTGAAATCTCAGGGACTACTATCGTCAGCTCTCGCTGGCTTCATCTGTGATACACACTTTCAATACTGTGTAAATGACGCTCTGCTGTACAGCGCAAGTGCATTCATAAGGTTTACTTCAATGAGCAGAAAGATGACTTGTTTGAATTGGTGATTCTATCTATGGTCAGTGAATAAAGGGACTTTTTGTCACAAGTTCGGCCCGGATGAGATGCGTGAATCCAGTTTCATTAGAAGGCAGCATTGGATCTGTTTCATATCGTTAGCTACTGAATATGGCGTATCTTAAACCAAATTCCAAACATTCGTGAGAATCCTCCCGGAAAGTATATTGTCGTCACATCCAATTGCCTCTCACATGTAGTGCATTTTAACGCTTTAACTAACGAGACTGATGGATGAAATCTAGTTTAAAAACACGAAACGGAATGGAAAAAGAGTCAGTACGTCCGGATGCCTACACAAGTTCTCGAGTGTCATCTCGGGTGTTAGTTTTCTGGTAGCACAGCCATACAAAGGTATATTGATCTTTCCTATCATGCGTATACCAGAAAGCCGGCAAGTTGGTGGCGCTACGTACCAGAAGCAAATTACTCTTTTTTTCTATCTTGGTACCCATTTCTTAGGTAGTGCGATCATGAAAATTTTGCCCGCATGAGCTTCATTCAGCTAACGACAAACTTCTGCACATGATCAACCATCAGTACAGCACTACCATTTTATATGGATCAATGATTCAGTGATTCAGGTTGCCACCGGTGGGTTGTGGATGATCTTAGGAAAGGTTTAGCAACAGGTATAAATAATTTGATACAGACTTGAGTAAGCATATGTTCATCTTGTTCTACCTATGATATGAGTTGAATCGAGACAAAAGTCCGTGGAAATTGATTTTGGTTGTATGAATCTCTGATCATAATGTGTAGGGAGCTTTGAAAACAAAAGGGGAAAAGTCACTGCAGATCCCGTAAAAATTGATGCAAAATCATCTTGTCTCATATACTATGCACTCTCCAAACTTGGACTGGTGACAAAGTCCAGTAAATTATTGACCGATGACTTTTGGATAACACCGGGTCCAATTTTATTAACAGGCAATTATGTGCACTGTTTGCAAAGAATTGGCGTCTCGGATTTATTGCTTTTTGTCTTGTCACAGTGCAATGGAAGGTTTAGCTTTACGAGCAATTCTGACTCCACCTTCCTGAGATCGTTCCTATCCTTCTGCTTGGTTATCTAACACAGCTCCTTAAATCTGAATTAACCCGATGGGACAATAGACAAAAGCCCCGGTTGTTTCATACAAAATTTAATTGTGATAAATCTCATCTTCGTTTCAGGGAGACATGATTCCGATCCTGTTCAAGGTACAACTCCCCAGCTTCTGCGATCCGCGAATTTGTGGGATCAGCTTAGACGACAATATGTGGAACTCCGTAAGCTTATTAGGTTCGCAGGCTTACTGGACCAAACTCCTTCCGACCATTTATCAACTGTGGTACTGGCGGCTACACCAATCCATTGGCTATATCCAGCGTATTAACAACCATGTGTTCTCGGAACTTGGAGATTTGTTTGCCTACTATGGCAGAGTGATAGCACTGAAATATTCCACGTGGAAAGCAAAGAATAACCCATAGATGGAGCCGATTAACTCATTCCTTCATTGTTTGTGCAAAGATTCAGGCGGAAAATAATCACGGACTGAGTAAGGCTATATATTAACTTCAGGTTGATTCGCTTTCATTCGTAGAATTCCGAATCTGAAAGGCGACTTACAGTGTCTACTTTCGATAACTTTCACAGCTAATTAAGGCACCGACCTCAGGAACCATACCTTCCAGATGTGTTAGAAGATGCTAAGCGCAAAAATGGCTGGTTGGTGCTTCACTTAACAAGGGATTGACAAAAATTCTATGTTTTTAATTGGGCAACTATTCGCTTTTGACGAAAGCTTCATCAGACCAAGTGAGCAGGTCAAGTTGGTCAGGTTTTTAAGGCAGACGGCGAGTTCTTCGTACGAGGTCTTCGTATTAGCCCACCAAATCAGTGTTGAGCGTCAATTAACGGTTCTTGTCGGTTGCCTAAATCTTGCGATGGTGGGCTGGGAAATTTCAAATTAGTTAGTTACAATCGGGTTTGATTCCTTAATCTTCAATTCCAAGGTCCTTTAATTGATGATTCACTTTTTAGAATTAGTTGGTCTGGGTAACCTTGTGAGTGTTACGGTACTCTGGTTGGGTGGGGGTAGAGAGTTAGATGAGATTAAGTGCGATTCAGATCTAAGCCACTTGTATTGATATCTCATTCTGATAACCGCACAACAACACGCGTCACCTCGGCTGACCCGTAACCGTTCACCACGCGCCTGCCAGTTCTATGCTTCTCATCCTACTTACACTGATATGCTTAGCGATTTTCACCGCCTATCTCAGTGGCGTGGACCGTTGCCCTCACCTCAGAACCTTAACATTTTCTACATCTATTGACCCCATCTCCATACTAAATTTGATGTGTGGGCTTAGTTCATTTGGATAATTGTAAAACTTGCAGACCTTGTCTGGTTTCACCACGACGAAAGAAAGTATCATCCGGGTATGGGAATCCCGCCAAAGCCTTCTGTCCAAATTCTTCCATAAATGTGTTCGCCAAAACCGGGGATACTGTAGATCCCGTTGGTAGACCTTGTTCTTGAGTGTAACGGACGAAGTCAAAAACGAAATGGGTGAGATTTAACCATGCTCTTATGCCTCCCACTATTTTATCCACCGTAAACTGTCCATTCTGAATTGGTGGTGCCTGCTAGTAGCAGTTACTTGGCCATTTCTGGTGTCCCCTTTTGGAACATTTGTGTACAACGAATTGACATCAAAACGTACGATGACGCTAGCCACTTTGTTGAATGATTAAGGGTCATTTCACAGCATTGACGCGGCCTGTAGTTATTGTTTTTTGGTGACTGTTGGAACATAGGATGATCTGGGCTTGCACACAAAGCTGTCACCTGATCTTGCAGACCAGAACGATTTCAACTCTGAGATGTAATTTACCCTTTTCAAAAGATTGGATTGATCGCATCACCAGTTTTTCAGACATTGGTTGGCACACAGTGTTCGCGATGTCGTGCCGTTGTCAGTAACATTCTGGAATTAGTGCTTACCGGCGAGCACAAACATGGTCGACAGTATGCCCCATGTATAACTGGCTGGATCCATATAAACAGAAAACTAATCTATCCACTCAATGAAGTTAAACAAGGTCAGTCAGTCCAGCTGATCGATTACTTAGACGAAGTGACAAGGAACGGTGTCGTTCAGCTTACTTTAGCCTCCCTTCGTATGCAGTTTTACAACTCGGGTGTTAGCCTCCGTAAACAACAGAACAAATACGGCTGTCAGCCGGCCTCACCCATATGGCCTGCAGTATGCTCCAGACTAATAAACAAGCCAGACCAGGTTCAACATTGCTAGCAACGGTCGTACATTTCAGTGGGGCAGGGATAGTCTGACAAGGTACGCTGACATTCTATAACGGACTGTTCTTCAGCAAAGATTCCAACAAGTGAGTATAAGTATTGGCGACACTGTTTCAAAGAATAATGTCTATTGTGCAGTGTTCTTTTTCACTCGCGACTGATAGGATCATTGATTGTGGTTGCAATTTTTTGTCGCATCCTTCATTTTCACAGTGGGATTTAGGGGTTTGGTTGTATCGGGTGTCCACATGAACTGACTAGAAGCGGTTCGCTTCACATACTTAGTAAACCGATGGTAAGCAATTAGATAAATCGCGACTAATGGCCCAAATCCCCAAGAATTTCAGACCAGCGCTGATGAGTACAAGCCAAAATTTGTACAAGGAACCTGGTATTATATTTCCTTGACGTCATTAACAAGTACAGTCCTTTGCTAACTCGTGTGACTATTCTACCCATTGTCACTGGTGGGTGCTTTTCAGCCTCATTTTCATTTAGATGACCGCAAATATACTTGCCGGTGGATTGAATTTTTACGCAATAAGGAAGATACATTAATGTTTTTGTGAAAAATGGCTGTTCGGAAACATCGCAATTAAATCTCTACACGGATGTTACGAACCTCATAAGCGAAAGTCACGTCGCTGTTGGTGAGGCGACTTCAGCCACTTACCATACAACCAGCAGACATAGGCTGGTGTCCAATCAAGCAAAAGCATCGCACTGTGGATAATGGAAAGATGAGTTTACGCGGGTGATATGTAAGGAGTTCTCAGGGCTTGAAAGAATTGTTTTGAATCTGAGTGCTTCACTGAAATCTACGGACTAATCACCACTGTTCTAGCAAGGCGACTCAAAAAGCCACTTTTTCAAATTCATCAGACTTTCCGAGAATTCATAAGTGAAACCTGACTTTTTGGGACACTTAGGAGAGTTAGATTACTGAAGAAAAAATCTTATCAGTAGTAGTCTCAGATCTTCCGACGGCTGGAAAGTTTGACGTCTTTCATAATGATCATTTTGATGGCTTACTGAGAACGTTCTGAGACTGCGAATATTATGATTCATCAATGCTTCAGGGGGATAGTTGACCAAAACAAGTTCGTTGTGATATTTCCAATAAGCTATTCAGGTGTGGATATGGAAACAATGGCTAGGAATAGTCAGCATTGAAACGACGAACAAAACCACTGGTCTCTAAGCTCCAGCAGCGAAATCCTTTCGGATAGTGCAAAAGTCTGCTCATTCTAAGGGGGCCGTTAGTCTCTGCAATAGCTGTATATTTCCCCACAATATTTCATCCACAGACCCAACAGACACTTTCCTCTGTATGGCGAAACCTTTTGAGAATGTAAATATTTCTTCCAGCATATCCGTATTTACAGCAGCAGTGAAGTTAACCCTCACGCTCGTCTTGCGAATGAAAGCGTCTTCTAGTTCTTCTGGGTTATTTTCTCTAGTTTGAGACCTGACATCGTTCGTAAGGAACAACATCTGGCTGGAATGAGCCACTTGTATTAACCCAAGTGTCCATTTGGAAAACTGTCAACTACTTTTTGTTTGGTTTGTTGTTCGAGGCTTGACAATTGTGTGTTCTGTTTTGGTCTCGTGTTCCCTAACTTTACTCCAAAGATACGAATATGTGCCACAATAAAATGACTTTCAGGATCATTCATGAACCTTATAGTAAGAATAGTATACTTGGTAGTAGTATACTGGTGTAACGGTGATACTACTGAAGGGGAGGCATGCGAGTATTACGTGTTGTTCGTGGAATTTCGCTTTGCGTCTCTTGAAAAGGGGAGATATGTTGCGGAATTTGTGTAGTCGCTTTATAACATTTGCTTAAATTTGAGCAATGAGTGATTAGAGTCAATGAATATCCAGGGAAATTCAAGAAGACGCGTTCAGAAGAAGATGGATGTTCAGTTTTTGTAAATAAGGTACAAATGAGAGTTTTGCTTCCTTGCCCAATGGTCTGTAACCGGTCAGTTGGCATTTTTTAATAAATAACTCCGCAGCGAGGGCCTTTTTCCTTTCACTGGTACATCGCCCCAGTTACTTTGCTACAGTTTTCTGGACACATGGTATGACAACGGCTACAGAAATCTCATAGGGGCAACTAAGTCTTCGTAGAGGGGATGTTTACGGAAATGTTTAGTTTTCGGCATAGGTAAATGCATATGGGCTTGTAAACACAGCGAATAACTCTTCCAAACAAAACCAGATGACGGGGCCAAAAGTGCATTTGGTATGCAGCAGAGTACACCGTTCACCGAGGGTGCCCATAAATCACTGATCACTGGTATGCATATGTAGGCTGGTAGCAGGGTTGTACGGTGACTCGAAACCGAGATGTCTGGCAACGGGTACGCACACTTAGCGGTACCATCGAAGTAGACATGAAATTGGATTGCACATTTATACAGGAAGTTGAACCTATATTCCGTTGGTTAATATTCTTCAAGTTTTACATGAAAGAACCCCGCTGCCTTGAGCTTTGACGGCTTGGAGCACAACAGAATTTGTCAGTAAGTGTTTCCATTCCAGATCACCAGGAGATTTCGTGTCTGCCACCAAGATATCATTCGGTGTATATCGTTGGCTTACTGTGGTATGTCCCTATGGGCCATGGTGTGTAAGTACAAACTTGTAACTTTTGAGAAAGGTCTTAAGTGAAGCAGTTAAATGAAGAGAGCGACTAGATATGCATTCGTAGATCCGTATGAATATGGGGCCCACCAACACGCGTATCCCAAATGCACTTTTTTGACCATTGGTGTAGATGCGAAATGCTAGACCCAGAGGTGATTACGGGCAAAACCGCTGATGCTTAAATAAAATAGATCTCTGAGGCTAATTTCCCCTTCACGACCAGAGATGAAAGTTCTTTTTTTGGAAACAAAGCACGAACAACAATGATGTTAGATACCTTGAAGAAAAACGTTGTTGAACAACTATCAGCCAGCCGGGCTCCAACAGCTGAGGAGAGATTAATTTTGTTGATGGACGCATAAGGAATATTTCCATGTCTGGACCAATAATGCATTGATCCTTGTCGGTGAAAAAAATGTCAGATATTCAGTGAATGACATTACGGAAATATCACGTGGACTAGCATTGAAAAAACCCTGAAGAATAAGCGTCAAAGTGATATTTTCAAGCAACCCAGTTCAGTTTTTTTCGCTGCGTTCCAAGCAAAGGAACAATCAGATACGGTACACATTACAATACAAAAAAAACGGGGGCGATTTTTTGCAAGAAGCTCGCTGTTACGTGTGTGTGACAAAAATCAATGTGGCTTACTTTTATCTAATACGCAAAGTATTCTTTATCTCTAGGCAACAAAACATAGCTCTACATTTGTTGATAAGTCAGTTAACGACATTTTTCTCGATAGGCTGATGCTACCGCAGTAAAGTTCCCTAATAAGGAAGTAAACATATAAGTGAAATACATTCATTTGGAACCTTATGAGTAGTGTATCACGCCTGTACAGGTATCGCGACATTTTTGGTTTGTTGTTCGAGGCTTGACAATTGTGTGTTCTGTTTTGGTCTCGTGTTCCCTAACTTTACTCCAAAGATACGAATATGTGCCACAATAAAATGACTTTCAGGATCATTCATGAACCTTATAGTAAGAATAGTATACTTGGTAGTAGTATACTGGTGTAACGGTGATACTACTGAAGGGGAGGCATGCGAGTATTACGTGTTGTTCGTGGAATTTCGCTTTGCGTCTCTTGAAAAGGGGAGATATGTTGCGGAATTTGTGTAGTCGCTTTATAACATTTGCTTAAATTTGAGCAATGAGTGATTAGAGTCAATGAATATCCAGGGAAATTCAAGAAGACGCGTTCAGAAGAAGATGGATGTTCAGTTTTTGTAAATAAGGTACAAATGAGAGTTTTGCTTCCTTGCCCAATGGTCTGTAACCGGTCAGTTGGCATTTTTTAATAAATAACTCCGCAGCGAGGGCCTTTTTCCTTTCACTGGTACATCGCCCCAGTTACTTTGCTACAGTTTTCTGGACACATGGTATGACAACGGCTACAGAAATCTCATAGGGGCAACTAAGTCTTCGTAGAGGGGATGTTTACGGAAATGTTTAGTTTTCGGCATAGGTAAATGCATATGGGCTTGTAAACACAGCGAATAACTCTTCCAAACAAAACCAGATGACGGGGCCAAAAGTGCATTTGGTATGCAGCAGAGTACACCGTTCACCGAGGGTGCCCATAAATCACTGATCACTGGTATGCATATGTAGGCTGGTAGCAGGGTTGTACGGTGACTCGAAACCGAGATGTCTGGCAACGGGTACGCACACTTAGCGGTACCATCGAAGTAGACATGAAATTGGATTGCACATTTATACAGGAAGTTGAACCTATATTCCGTTGGTTAATATTCTTCAAGTTTTACATGAAAGAACCCCGCTGCCTTGAGCTTTGACGGCTTGGAGCACAACAGAATTTGTCAGTAAGTGTTTCCATTCCAGATCACCAGGAGATTTCGTGTCTGCCACCAAGATATCATTCGGTGTATATCGTTGGCTTACTGTGGTATGTCCCTATGGGCCATGGTGTGTAAGTACAAACTTGTAACTTTTGAGAAAGGTCTTAAGTGAAGCAGTTAAATGAAGAGAGCGACTAGATATGCATTCGTAGATCCGTATGAATATGGGGCCCACCAACACGCGTATCCCAAATGCACTTTTTTGACCATTGGTGTAGATGCGAAATGCTAGACCCAGAGGTGATTACGGGCAAAACCGCTGATGCTTAAATAAAATAGATCTCTGAGGCTAATTTCCCCTTCACGACCAGAGATGAAAGTTCTTTTTTTGGAAACAAAGCACGAACAACAATGATGTTAGATACCTTGAAGAAAAACGTTGTTGAACAACTATCAGCCAGCCGGGCTCCAACAGCTGAGGAGAGATTAATTTTGTTGATGGACGCATAAGGAATATTTCCATGTCTGGACCAATAATGAATGGATCCTTGTCGGTGAAAAAAATGTCAGATATTCAGTGAATGACATTACGGAAATATCACGTGGACTAGCATTGAAAAACCCTGAAGCATAAGCGTCAAGTGATATTTTCGTATCAACTGAAACATGGGGCGGCCTGGGGTAGTACATTCAGTGATAAACGAGAGATTCAGCTGGATTCCAGGTGAGTCTTCCGTCAAAACCAAATTGGGTTGCAAATGAGTTTATTTCATACATCATACTACCTTGTTGAGAGCAACAGCATAGCTCGTTAAAAGACATTGGTTGTAATGAATCATATTTCAATAGGGATAACCCATATCCTGTTGCGTTATGCGTGGAGGAGACTACAGCACAAGCACAGGTCACGAAGAAACGGGCAACGATGTCAAGCTATGATGCTCGTGAAACCGTGTTCGAAAAGAAGGGAACTTGGGCTGTAAACCTTTGATACTGGAGAAACCGGCCGTCAGCGGCATCAACAAATATGAGTATTCCTTTCTTGTGGATAATCTTTATGGGCAATTCCAGGAACCTGCAGGTCAATTTATTCCTCTGTTGAGGTCCCAGTTTTGAGTTGGCCCAAGCAATACCTTATCAATGTTTATGCGTTATTTCATTGGTGTTTTAGCAGAAATTATGCTTGCGATTGTAAGACCCATCGCTTGCACATTGGCGGTTTATGGTACACACTTCAAACTTCATTATGGTGGGCCAATTAGTGAATTCCAATTTAAGAACTTTGATGGACTCACAATTTTCTGGGAACAAGAGAATCAGAGATGCGCGTTTTCACAAACTACTTAATTAGTCCAACTAAAATGTTAATCTTCAATAGACATGACATGTAATTAGCGTTACTGCTTCGTAGGCAGTCGACAGAAAAACCTCATCCATTTGTCTCAAGGACGTTTGTTCTCATTGGACCAAAGGTTTTGACACCCGCAGCTTTGATGATGAGCAAGAGTGTGTTCGTAAGCGAAATGACAAGCAATTCTTAAGTGTTATGCAAAACAACCCCTGGTCGAAGTTATTTTCGATGGTTACTTTGAGGATTTTTTAGGTCTTTCACTTCTCAAAACCATCAGGGGGTTTAAAAACTCGCTGTTTCATACTGTTTCAAGACAATTTTGACACAAGTGGAAGAAGGTCAATAATTCCATGTCACTTTGTGATATACTTTTAGTTTATAATGATAAGGGGTTTCAAGTTCTGTTGGAAATTTTGTCTATATTTTGATTCATCCCCCAGGTTTCAGTAAGATTAGCCTCACATTAAGCCAATTCAGATATATATATATACCCGAAATCCGACGATACCAAATATTGAAGGAAACGGAAATGTGAAATAACCGGGAACTCATTTTAGCAGTTCCACATGACAGGAACTATCATTATGTTCTAAGGCCTGGTTGAACAACAACCACTCTTCGTTATTGACTAGATGAACGTCAGGATTTTGGAGACCTTCCGGTGTTTGATCAAGAAAGTGAATAGTGGTGGAAGGATAGAGAAGTTCTTTGTGAACGACACCTTTCATAGGAATGATTTTGGAGAGCTCTCTATACACTGATACATATCTGCAGATCTGAGGGTGCGAAGGACTCATTACACTGATAAACTACTGATGACATTGCTGTTGAACAAGAAGAGCGTATTGACTAGAACTCCAATGCATTTTGGAAATCCAGGGCTGAGAAAATTATGCGTCACAACCAGTGACGAACACGGTACGACAGACTCTAAGAGACTGTGGCACACTGCTACGCCGCTGTCAGATCCAGCTCTTCGTGACAGCATAACAGAAACTTGTGAAATTATATAGAGGTAGGGTTTTCTGCTCTGTCATTAGCGATAAAGCACGGTCATGCATCAAGCGCGGCCGGAGTGGATTATGTGCACACTCACTGCACTAGACAACCAAATCTAGGTTGCGTCATCAATGATATTTTGCTAGAATAGTGCAGATCATATGACTAAAAACGTTAATATTCTAGCTATTTTGAGGGAACATTTCGCTTGACATATCACCGTTTTCTATTGGGCCATCTGTTCAAACGGAGGCTGTCACTGACTATATCGTTGCGATGATGCTCGGTCGTAGTTTTGGCTTCTAACTGAAATATTGTGTCCGGTTGCATGAAAACAAACAAGACTTCCTCAGAGGAGCCAGGTGGTGCTGTCACTGGACTCTTTCCACCCAGAAAGACAAAAATTGATTCAGATAGTATAGAACACAACCGTGGAAAAATGGATTTCATCGCAGACAAGCAAAAAACGTGATTATCGCTAGGATTTGTTGAACGTAGACGACAGACGATGGTTGATCTGTGTGATCTGATCTGATCTGTGTGACTTCATCTAGATCTAGAGGCAACCACAATCTGAAAGCAGAAACTTTGGCAGCACAGAACGTATTCATCCATTTTGAGCTGGATACAAGACTATCCTCAACATCGGAACCTGGTCATCAGAGTGGACCATATTTTCGCAAATTCGGTTTCCGTTAATTGTGGAGTTCCAGAAGGTTGAGTTCTGGAACCCCATGTTTTTCTAGTTTCCATTCGTTACTTATTGTTGAATATGTGATCAAATATTGTTTGCTGGCAACATCAAAATTTGAGGATTAATGTATACAACCAAATTTACATGGGGGTTGGATTTATTGTACTAGTGTTCAGCCAAAAATCAAATTCCCCGTTATTTTTAAAAGGGCGCTGCTGTGTTTGCCTTGCGTCAATCACAACTTTAGCCCTATAAGCTCAGTAATGAATTTATTTACAGAGTCTTTGTACGAATTGCCGGCTTCCCAAATTTTGCACGGACCACTTCAATCCCAAACGGCTAACAGAACACAACATCGGAAACCTTCCGGAGGTTTGTGTTTCTTCGGCTGCAGAGAACAAATATCAAGTTCCATTCAAAATGCACAACTCAGGTTTTGAGCCAATAGCTGAAATGTGGTCAGAATTTATTTGTGCAGCGCATTCCTCCTCGGAAATACTTTTCTCAATAAGTGTTTTTGGTTGTCTCCGGACAGCAGTGATCATGCGCTATCCTCACTTGTGTTTAAAAGAACGTATCATGGCAATCTGAAAACTTCGCCGATTATGACAAATTTCTACAAGCAGAAACCGAAAACTATGAGAAGAATCAATTTAAAAAAGTTTCCTAAATATCCGCATGAATAGATGCTTACATGGCGAAATTAAAAATATGTAAATTTACATCAGATGCACAGTATGAAGTCCTCAGCGTGTGGTTAGGTGGATGTTAAGTTGCGACAAGTCCTTCGGGTGTGTTCAGTAGCCAAATTCCCAAGGGATATTTCTCCATCAAATTCTCTGCCCGATCCACCTGCGTGGACACCCATCAAGAATTGACTCAGTCGAATGATCTTTGCTGCATGCTTCTTGATGGTACATGTAACGTGCACAAAAACGAATGTCAAGTGCAATCGCGAGCAGATGCCTGCAGTCTGAAGGAGCTCAACTAGCGAATATGTGACGACTGGAGTCAGTTGCTCTTTGCTTAAGTAGGACATAGGGATGATGGACCACTCCTACCTGATGATCCCCAAGGCTATAGAAACAGATCAAGCACTGATGGAGGGTTTTCAACAACCTCGTGACTAGTGTGTTCCGTCTAGCAAATACCGATTAGTTTTCATCTAATAAGATCTATGTGGCCTAGTTCACTTTGTCGTTACGCATTCTTTTCGATAAAACACTTTCTTCATCAAAGTGTGACGCTCGATATCAGTTTTCCACTCCATCTTTTTTATTTGTTCTACCAGCAACTTTGTATTGTTGAAACAGGTATACGTGTTCGTTCGTTGGTTATTCCAGTGAGATATTTTTGCATTGTAGCAAGTGGAAAAATACATTATTACTTCATATATTTGAGAATTTCAGTGCCTTTGTTGTGTCAGGAACTAAAGAGTATTCTTTTGCCAGGAACTACTAAAAAATCGGGATTGTGTGTCTTATTTACAGCGGTGCCAAGGCTTGTTTGACCGAATTCTACCTTTGGTAATTCTACACTTTGACGTGTGTAGCCGATAAAACTGAGTCTACGACTATTTGGCACGAGGAGGTGGGGATGACTCGTCTTTGTGTTTCCCTTTTACTCCATAACTCATGCACCATCAGTGAGCCGGCATTCGTTCTGAAAGCGAAATCTGTTAAACAGCGGAAATACGTCACAATTGGTTCTTTAATTGAGAGCATGTGGGGCTGGTTTCTTCCCAAGACAAGTATCACAACCGAAAGTAAAATGTCGTGCAACAGAACGAAAAATTGTGTGCGGGGAAGTTACACGGATATGAGTGGGAAGCGCAAGCTGAAATCGGTGGAATGAATGCACCCCTTTTGGTCTAAAACTGACCCGAAACACAAGGGTGGGTGCCATTTTTACACACATATATATGTATGTATATAATTGAACAAAATATTTGACTTTCAATCCAAAAGGTACTTCATATACTTCTGAGATTTTTATGTATTTTTGCCCAAATCGAAAAGCATAGGAAGGTTTCACAGCCAATATGCAAAGCGGGTCAAAAATGACTCGCACGTGAACCAAGGTTCAACACTCGCCCTAGTTCGTCAAGGAAAAAGCATCTTCCGGTCTGTCAACTTTTCAGAACAATAGCACGGCAACCCTGGACAAAACTGATTGCCAGCATGTATAGCTGTGCTAGGCATGACGAATCCGTAGTCCGCTGTAATTTTGTGCACCAAGGATGCCAGTGATAGAACTGCTGTGATTTTTCAATGCCGTTGCCAACTAGGAGATTTGGTGGCTTTCGTATTCACAAATTTTGTTGGTATAACTTGAATGCGATTGCCAAATACGAACCTCCAGCCATTTAGCGGGGACTGCTGTTCTCTTGAAGCAGTAGCCGCTGGGAATCATTGACCTTGTGCCGTGCAGTTACAACACTTTCCCCAAGTAGCATTGTTTGAAGCTTATGGGATGAGAAGGCCAACTTAGCAGTAAAACAACTTAACCAAAAGAAGATAAAGTATTACGACAGCCCACTTCGGGCTTATCAGGTAGGCGCAGTCCCCGAGTTTTCGTCAACCTTATGTTCTACATGAACCCAAACTGGACTGTTTCGAGAAATGCACTCATTTGCAAATCAATTAGGTTTTCACGGGAGACTCAACTGAACCTCTCGTTTATGAGTCTCTCGTTGAGTCTTTCGTGAAAAAAATGGATATGCAAATGAGTGTATTTCTCGAAAGTAGTCCAATTTGGGTTCAATTGGAACATAAGGTTGACGAAAACTCGGGGACTGCGCCTACCTGATAAGCCCGAAGTGGGCTGTCGGAGAGTTTTGAGCAACCTTGTGAGTAGTTTCCTTTATGAAAATAAATTATTTCCCACTAGTGGCTGACTACTGTGTGATAGTTGATTTCGTTAATTAACACGGTACATCCGGAAATAAACAGTATAAGAAATTCAGAACTACTGCGGCATACGTTCTAACTTATTGACGCATTGCGCGCAGCTTTCACGAGAATCTGATAAGCTATCGGGCTGTACTTCAAGCTGACCCTCACAAAACTATGAAACTAGCATCTTCCCTTCATTGGGTTGAATCCGTCTTTAGTTGGACACAAATCAGCCAAAACCTTAGTACCCTGCATGCAGAATGAAGGGTCCTCGCTTGTATCGTCTACAAATTAATTAAGAGGTCTAGATGATTGTTGTCGTAGTCAGTTACAATTTTGACCTGGCAGTCAAAGTCCAGTCCAACTGGCGTTTCAAGAAGTTGATTTTTACTAAACAGCAATCGGTCAGTTGTCGTTTAGTCGTTCAGTTGAAGCGGTATGTCTGCACACGCAAATCCGGGTAACCAGGTTGTTCACTCCCATCCAGGATATAGCCAATTTCGGAGTTGAGTCATTACGTTATCTGATTAAAAGTACATTTCGGAGGTATTTTCCTGAGATGGGGCAACAAAGCGTTATCTGGACATGCTGACAAAGCGCTGAGATGTGGTGAAATATCGGTAGCTCGGGTGAGTTTATTGGTTGATCAGATCAACAGCCATCTGATCAACAACCAATAAAGCGCTGAGAATTTCAGGGACCCGGTAAATATCCTGTTATAGGTTTGTCTGGCTCGTCTTTCTAGACAATAATACTGCTGCATTTTCTGGGGCTAGGGTATTTTGTAGTTCTGGTTTTGTTGTATCGTGGGTGGCCGTCTATTGGTTACGCCTGCATTGAGCCTGCCAGACTACGCGACAAGAAGAAGACGAAGGACTCGGGACACGGCTGTATTGTCAGGACAAAACATACAGAGCTTCTGTGTAAATATATATAGGATGACGACAGGGCCAAATATGGTCGTTCGCTTGTTCGTTCTGTACAGCCAATGACGGTGTTCCGATCGCGAACAGTTTCAGCCCCACTCCACTGGTTTTATGTTGCTAAGCCGTGTTTGGTGAGCTCCGCCAACGCACCTGTTAGCCGAAAAGTGTCGTACCGATGGTGACCTTGGGGATGCGTCATTCTCTGCACGTGTTTTTTTCATGTCTGGGCGCGTCCTGACAGGTTGGCTTACGGCATAGCCAAGTAATTGAGGCAAAGTCCACAGTACTCTCGTTTACCGAGCCGACGACCTGCATGAGAGCAATGAACTTGTAATAAACATTGGCTTCTTCCTCGACATTTTTTAAAGCTCACTTGAAATACATGCCAGAGTTTTGCATGTAGTGCAGAGTAGTGTGACTGTGACGTTCCTGAAGCCCTTAAAACAGTTGTAGTTTCTCAGTTTGAAAATTTTGTGATAAAACTCGCCCTCCGATAGTGGTCTGCTAAGTTTGAACACACTGATAGGTAACCCACCCTCACTGGTAGCAGTCCCAGCTTCCGCCCAGCGAAGTTCCTTCGTAGATGAAAATGGTCCAACGAAAGTGAACAGCACAGCACGAGGATATTGGGTGGCTTGCAAAATGATTTTGAGAAATGCGCTTTCCAAGCAGTCAGTACGTCTTTTGGCGCATCCACTTTTTGGCGACCTAGTTGTCTTTGAGACGAAACTGTTGCTTCCATGCCTGTCGAGGTTTGCCCCAAAGTTCCTGATCGGATTTGACAGGTCCTCAAGGTCAATTTTTAATGGCAAATTATTGGTGTCATTCTCAAACCACACTGCAATCTCGCTTTTCTGGATCCTTTGCCTCAGTCTTCTAAGCTCTACACCAAGTAATAGTTATGTTTCTGAAGGCAGTTCTTCTGGAACCAATGACTCACAAGGTTGACTCAACTGGATGTAGAGGCTAGATCACCTATAGGGTCCAGAGAATAGAACAATACTTTCTAACATCTACGGCTGCTGCGCACTGCAGGTGCATTTTCAATCGTACAGACCACTTCTTTTCGGGGGAAGGGGGTGGAGGGGGGAAGCACCATAGCTGTGTTCATAAACACGAAATTGCTGGTCACCTCGGAGGAATACATCCATATCCGCACGCTCCTGAAGCAGTACGGATTTCTTTCGGAACATTTCACGCTACAGTGGATTGTAGTACAGAGATCAGGGACTTTAGGACTGATTGCTTTCCTTTAGTCTGGTCAGTAGAGCAAAGCGAGTACAGCCTTTACGAACATTGAATATATCAAGCACGCCAACCATCACAAAGTTACACGTTTCGCACATGTATGTAATCTCTACAAAGGAAACTACTCACAAGGTTGCTGAAAACTCTGCGACATCCTACGACCGGTTTCGCCCTTCTTGGGGCAAACCAGGTAGGTGCAGTCCCCGAGTTTTCGTCAACCTTATGTTCTACATGAACCCAAATTGGACTACTTTCGAGAAATACACTCATTTGCAAAATCAATTTGGTTCTCACGAGAGACTCAACTGAATCTCTCGTTTATGAGTCTCTCGTTGAGTCTCTCGTGAAAACCAAATTGATTTGCAAATGAGTGTACTTCTCGAAAACACTCCAATTTGGGTACAAGTAGAACATAAGGTTGATGGAAACTCGGGAACTGCACCTACCTGATTTGCCCGAAGAAGGGCGAAACCGGTCGTAGGATGTCGCAGAGTTTTCAGCAACCTTGTGAGTAGTTTCCTTTGTAGAGATTACATACATGTGCGAAACGTGTAACTTTGTGATGGTTGGCGTGCTTGATATATTCAATGTTCGTAAAGGCTGTACTCGCTAATCTTTTCAGGACAGTGTAGAGGGACCGTAACACAGGCCTCATGTGTTCGCAAATTTGGGCTATTAGCAGTAGTACAAAACGATTGCTGTTAGATCGTATTTCGGTGATCTGACCAACGATTTCGTTGGTTTCACCTAATTACCCAACGCAATGCTCACTTTCTCCCGAAACCACAGAAATGTTGGCTGTTTGTGGACATCTTGACATGTTTTGTGGTGAGAAAGGGCCTTATGGAAATCCATGAGTTGGTACGACTCAATTTTCCGTTGTGATTCTAATTCGTTTGGCATTCGCTTTCGAAGCTCCTTGACGTTCAACACCCAAGAAAACAAAACCAAAACATCGATTCCCGCTTGTTTAGTCGGTAAATATGACATGAAATTTGATCCGTCTAACGAAAGTAGACCACGTGATCTCCTTGTAATAAATCATACCGGAACCAAATTCCTTAAGGAGTGGCACTTCAGACTCTGGTGTTCCTCCATATTCATACTAATATAATGGTCGAGTCAGTAACCGAGACGACCTGTTTATACAGCATTCTTATTTATCATGCAGGCATCATGAAGTATAGTGTGTTAAAGGTTAACAACATAAAATTTGTCATGAGTTGGCACTTGTTTTCTTGTCTGTGATTAGGATTACTTCGATCCTGAGGAAGTTTGTTCGGGCAATTAAAACGCCGATTAGTAAGAATTCATGAAAAAACGCTCTATTCTTTCCAAAATGCCACACCACGCAATACAATGTGCAGCGTCAAAACTATCTGACTACATCATTGCTGAATTCCTTACGGAGATTTTCAGTGAGAGAAAAAGCTCATACATTCATGAATTCATTATCCAGACCTTTTTAAACTAGCTAAAGAAACTGGTGTGCAGACTGGCAGCTTTATTGACCAGCGTTCACAGATATACGTGTCATGACGTGCATCCACCTTTTCGTGACTGTGGTATACGTTAAACTGTGGGTTTCACATGCAACTTGACAAACTGAATTTTGACGTCATACAAGCAAATCGATAATCAGAAGTTGAAACGTGTGAATTGATGCCGCAGTAGGAGCAAGGTTATTGGATTTAGTCTGCCATATTCGCAAGAATGACTTGAAAAAATGTGCGCTGCTAAAGTTTTCAACGGAAGAGCAGAGAAAGAATTGCTTATGTCAACATGACGGAACACATCATATCATACAGCCCGTGAAACACGAATCGGTTTAATGAATACAGGTAGAGTGAAATTTCCCCGTTTGACTTAGTAGGGATCGTATGACTTGTACTGTCTTTGTTCGGCTACTGTATGGATACAATGAACTTTTTGGACCAAACAGATGAAATATCTGTTTGGTATGACTTTGCGGGTCACTAGGAGCGCTAATGGGCATGAGAATGAAAGCGATAAGGCCAGTCATTAGCTCCATTCAGTATTCCATTCTCTTTAAGTTAACAAATATCCGCTTTGCGCAATGCGGCACAGCAAGGTTAGAAAGATACAAGCTAAAATGGTTCAAGACCACCTCTCAGAGGAACTGTGAAGTTCCCATGCTCGCTTATTTCAACTCGGGCTTAGAGGCCATAGGCTAAATGTGTTGTTCTTAGTGTGAATGAGCGAACGAATTTAGGCTGTTTTTCTTCTTTGATCCCGTTTCTCAACTGCGGCTTAAAATTCGAAGAGATCTGCATCTCTTCGACAAAGGCAGTTTCACTGCTTATCGGATTTTGCTTTTTTTGCTCCTTGTTGGTGGTACCAACTGCTTTTAGACTACTAATAATCTGCTCCCAATTAGCCTTTCTAGAGCAGTCAAAGTTCGCGTCACCTTAAAACTCGATTTGGCACCATTCGGACAAAAGTTTTGAATAAACACCTGTGGTTTCTGCGTTACACCGTTTCGATTACTTCTGTCCACCCAAGCTTTTGAGGAGCAAGTGATCATCAGTGTTCACCTGATTACGTGGAAAACCATCGTTCTATTTAAAGTAGGCAAAATATCATGACGAGTTTCAATATAATGTGCTACGCAATCACATGATACCCATAGCTCAGCTTGCCGTTGACGGAAAAGAGAACAGAGTTATCCAGAACATTACCACAGCAGAAGCAATCGATATCGTCCCCTACGTACGAAAATTCGAATTTTATTCCTACCAGCCTGCCAAGTTTCCATAAAGTACTCAGAACACCGTCAACGAAGCTCAGAAAGAACGTTGACCACAGTGTTGAAGATTTATGATCAAAGATAAAAGATATCAAAGGTTTTTTAAGGAAAGCCCCTACATATGAGGAATGTTTTCAGTCGATATCACTCTATCCTGAACAGTCCCCCTTAGTCTCGACGGGATGACTTCAGTTGTTCGTCATCAAGGACTTCTTCATAATGATCATCAGATGTACATATCTTTGACTGTGCATAGATTCGAATCCCAGGTACTTGATATGCGAACAGCGAGTTACAACTGAGCTTATGTTTGTTAAAACCGAGAACTTGTTCGTCACTAAGAAATGTTACTGGTTCCCCTGAACGCACACTGTTTGAAGGGAATTACCGAGTCATAATGGCTGGTCCACTCCGTTGGAGACCACTGCTGAGCACGGCTGAGCAGCGAGCTGAAAGAAAAGAGACGAATTTTGCAAATCTAGAGGGCCTACTTAGTGCTTTGGCCTACGGAACGTAAACTGGATAAATAGGGCTTAAAACGACTGTGAGACCTTCCCCACATGAAGATAAATAAGCAGGCTGGAGATGAAGAGCATCTCCTTTAAATGCCTCAGAGGACACACATTTGTAAGTAATACATCGGTCTTCGGTGGTTCCACCGTTAAATTATAATCACATGGGTTGCTAGGTCTGGTATACTACTGATGACTCTTTAGCGGATATTCCTATAAGTTGCTTCCATACTGTCCTGTGCAACCACCCCGTATATTTCGAGAGTCACAGTCCTCGTGAACCAAATTAGGGCACTCAGAAGAGAGCTGAGGAGGAACAGAATGAAAGATTCTCTGAGTTGACTGAATCGGACAATAAATAGTTCACCCTAATCTGAATAAAAACTCATTTTCGATCTCGAAGCTTGAAGTAGGCATTTAGTTCCGTCTAAATTTTAAACCAGAGCATCTGATGGCGCTTTGGTCATTGGGCTTGTGAAGTTAGTTGTAGTCCGCAACATAAGCCAGAAACTCTCCATAGGGTAACAAATGCGGTCCAGTGGAAGCGGACGCATTGGTGGATTCAGTGAGCTGGGTGTATAACTATCATCAGTCTGGAATGTGGAAAGCATCAGAGGCTAGCAGGACTACTGAAAAAGGCAGTGAAGGTAGCAATGCCCGAATCTAGGCAGTGAACCATAATCCCCAACTATACAATCACTTCGCAACAGAGGTTACACGGTACTACGCAACCAGAGCAGAAGCCAGAACGGATGAGTTATGGGGAGCCTTAAGTGGCTCTTACTGGCCTGTCTGTCATTCTTTCGCCTTCCATGGTTGAACAAATGACCGCACTACGTCCAAAGCCAAAAGGTAACCAAGCCAGAGGGACGAATGGTCCATCTTCTTACTACCTTTGAAAGGAAGAAGGCCTTCGCTACAGACTAGTTTATAGGAAATGCCGGGACGAATGGTCCATCTTCTTACTACCTTTGAAAGGAAGAAGGCCTTCGCTACAGACTAATTTATGAGGAAATGCCAACTGACCGATTACAGACCATTGGACGGGGAAGCAAAACTCTCACTTGCATCTTATTTACAAAAACTGGACATCCATATTCTCCTGAACGCGTCTTCTTGAATTTTCCTGGATATTCATTGACTCTAATCACTCACTGCTCAAATCTAAGCAAGTGTTACAAAGTGACTCCTCGAATTCCGCAACATATCTCTTCTTTGCAAAAGATGCAAAGCGAAATTCCACGAACAACACATACTACTCGCGTGCCTCCCTATAAGTAGTAGCACTGTTACACCTTAACTGTACTATGTTAAGCAATTTCCTTCGATTCCCTCCAAGATGGTGCCCTGCACAAAAGACTATCAACTCATATGACCTTACAATCGGCACTACGACGAAAACTAACTCACGTGATGATTAGGAAACCTCTCATACTTTTACAGTTGTCCTGGAACACGAAACAATCTATGTGCAGGATATTCATTTGAAGATGAGAGATTCGGTTGTACAGAACATTTAATTTTGCACGCCCCACAATGTTACACAACGCTGGAACGCAGTGAAATCCAAATTCCTATGATTGATCCGCAAGTGAGGCCTAGTTGTTTCCAAGCCATGTATGGTGAATTTGACGAGAAGTTTTGGTAGGGTTAGTTGGTTCGGAATGACTTGAGTCAGGCTCTAAATGGGACTCGAGGCGACCTAGGTACAGGATATTCATTTGAAGATGAGAGATTCCGTTGGGATTCCGTTTCTTCTCCCGTTAGATACAAATGAGTCTAAGAAAACCAATGTGTTCTTTGCGCATATCGGGCAATTTAGGATTAAATGAGACGTACGTTTGAGGAAAACTGGGAGAGTGAAACTGGATTATGAGCCCCAAAGAAGGGCAAAATCGCCCTTGGGTGGGGGACTTGGGAAAAGTATTCTCCGTTATTTAATTGTATTTTCCACCACTGCAGTTCTTGGTCACTTGGGTTAGGACGGGCTGAGCACCTACTCATTCAGTATGATGTCCGCATGGGTAAAGTCTCCTTTAGAATGATGCAAAATAACATCAAGTATCACAAAAATATTTAACCACCAGCTTCTCTATGACACTTTCATGCAGCTCGCTATACACAAACTCCCAATGAGTGAAGAGATGCGCATTTTGAGTAATTTCGGTTTTTAAAAATTGATTTCTAGTTCCTAAATTACCCCCTAAGTTAAAGTATGACATGTGCGTTATAAAGTCGGTGTCTCAGCACGAGAACGAACCAGAAAATGTCCTACATTGAATCATGCCGTGGTCACATGTCTAGCACGCGACCAAGTCCACCTTTTGGTGCATGCTGTATCAAACGCGTTGTTGTTAAAGACAGTTAAATACGATAGGATTTTGAAATTTAAAGTTAGGGTGCTGAAAAATTGATTTCTTGCACCAAGAAATTGACGTGGTCACATCAAGAAACGGAAGGAATGAATTTGATTTAAAAGTAAGAGCAGACCGACTGGAGCCATAAAACGAGTATTTTTTAGTTACAGCTCTATTTCTTCCGACCTAACGTCGATCTTGGTGGCCTCTGCACATTCACTCTTGTAACTCACTTCTTTGATGTCTTCCCGTTTAATTGCAAGGCTTTGAAAAAACACTTTTGGCCGCATGTGATACGACCAAATTAGGTAGTAATATGGATCACACAATTACTACGTGACTCCAGCAAGACTCGCTTCTCTGTCACAGTTAAGGGCGGTTTCGTGCCACCACCCTCAAAGTAGCGTTAAGCCGATAGAAACAGACATTACGGTAGAAATATTAAGAAAGAACCTCCAGAGTAAAGCTGGCGACACGATGAAGTCGGTAAATTCGGTGTGTATAGAGGTTGCGGAGCGAGCTGTAAAGAAGTTGATGTGTTACACTACTTCCTAGTTGCTATGGTACAAATTTCGCATGAGATGGTATAGGGGTAGGAATCAAAGGTACATGCATGCGAAATTCATCTTGACACTACAAGAACCACCCTACATCTTTTATTATCATCGGAATGCGTCCAAAAGTAAAAGGTGTGGGAAGCAAATATCCGCTTCCAAAGTTGTACCGAATATTCAATTTTGCACGCCCCACAGTGTTACACAACGCTGGAACGCAGTGAAATCCAACTTCCTATGACTGACCCAAAAGTGAGGCCTAATTGATTCCAAGTCATGAATGGTGAATCTGACGATAAGTTTTGGTAGGGTTAGTTGGTTCGGAATGACTTGAGTCAAGCGAGGACATTTTGCTCTGAATGGGACTCATGCTGATCTTAATCTGTCTAGCTGAATTACTAAAAAAAAACAAAAATCTTTTTCTCGTCTTGATAGTGTGGCGAGGTTTTCAGTGCTTCGAAGACGCTGCTGAGACGTGCTGAAGATGGATGATATTGTGGGTCGAGAAACGGCATGAGAGCTCCGTCAGACAGGACGAGCAGGCCAAAGAAGCGGTATTTACAAACTTTCCTTTGAAGGTCGAAAAAACGCTTGGCATCATACCAACTTACGGCTCTCTAAACACTTCTGGATGAGACGATATAGGTTCTGAACAACCTGTAATGGACTTGTTTCAAGTGTTGAGTAACACCGCATCCTGGGTTAGATTAACGTTGTGGCATTCTATGGCGGCATAATTTTTATGACGTGGTTAACCAATTGCATACCAAAGGAAGGGAGTGCACTTCAGTTATCTACAAAAGAGAGAAAAGAACGTATTCCAATCGGTTCTTCTCAATGAGTGATAATTTTCAAATCTATTCTGGAACTTCTTTTACGTGTAACAGCTTTACTCACCTTTTGACTGGCTACTCAGCAGCGAAAATATACTGTGCTACCTGTCGTCACCACTCCAACGGTGTCATAAAGTTAGTTTTCTCAATTTTTTCCCTCATGATTAACCCAGGGGGAAGAAACAGTGGCTTTGGTCATTGAATTCATTATCTTACATTTTTCAGAATGAAATTTAACAGGTGGTTGGTGTTATGTCTGCTGATTCGCCAGTCTGTGGTATCTGCTGCTGACTCGATCCAGTACGCAGTGTCTGAAAAAAGACTCACAGAAGGAACACAATAGCTATATTCCGAACAATCGAGTGCGAGAACAAAAGTTACAACGGCCCCACGCGATTTAAATGGGACTTCCTGACTGTGATCCAGGCTGCCTGATAGGCGTCGGTGGACACCCGTCAACATTGATCGTGCCTGTATGAAATGCCTGAACGCTGATCACATTTGGTGCTGCTTCTGTGGCGTGCATGAGGACTCATTGGCTTTTGCTGAATTGATTGAATGATTGACTGGCCTGGATGCTTGCCGGCTATTCTGTTGAGATTTTGGTGGAGCAGTAGGTTTCGGGTGTTCTGAGGTTACTTTCAGGAATCTGGCCTTCCTGATAGTTGGGGTTAAACAGAAAAAGATATACATCCACAAGGATTAAGGTATCACCGAACTGTTTTTTTAACGGAGAAGCTGTAATCACAGGAGCTTTCTTGGAATGACCTACTAAAATTAATCGTCCTTGAGTCAGTAACATTGTAGAATCAATGTACTTCCCAGCCGCATTCTTTGACATCCCTTCGCTGCCCACTGTCAAATTTTTTCCATTACTCCACAAGATCCAGAATACTGAGGGGACAAGGCAGCTTTAATTTAGTCGTGGATGAATGCCGGTTAGTCGATGATTCGAGGCCAACATTTTTGTCAATCACAAGCAAAATTGAGTTCCGCCAATGATGGATGAACTGTTTTGATTATTTTCTGAAGGATATTATCCACCCTGTTTGGGTACCGATGTTTGCGCAGAAGTTTCTAGTTGTTGTAAGCGCATCTCTGCAGCTGCCTCAAAATTGGTACCACTAGAACAAAGAAATCAATACTCAACGTCACTGTGCACAATACAGTTACAGAACAATTACAGTTCAACGTACAACTGATAGTTTTACCTCTTTAAATGGTGAAACTCGTCAGTAACGGTGATGCCACGTGAGAGAAATCATATTGAAGTTGATGTTTATTATCTGAAACTGTTTAATGAAAGATTCAAATCTCAGTGCTGAACTGTGTTCATTCTAGAGTGTAACTGTGATTTCTACTCGAACAAATAGAAAACCGAAATGCGAAGACCACTGTCTGTATGAACGGATACGTCCATAAAACTGGGTTATACTAGTATTGGTACATTCGCTTAGCTCGAGGATTATTCGCCCGTTTGAGTATGCAAAATACGATCACCTAACATGAGGGGAACTCAGAAGTGCGATTCGTCACTTATACTCTAACCACTGTTAACGATGCCGAGAAAGAATATCTCTCCTTGTTTGCAAAGTGCTCTACTTTATGAGTACTCATACTGCTGTCTAACCGTCACATGCTTAAAGCAAGCAAAGTTGAACTGTTAACGACACTGGCGTGAGGCTACCAGCGAGCTCTTCGTGACTTCGTTCGGCTGGAGAGTGGTCGGTATTTCCGCTTTAACTATGTTGTAGTGTTACGCCATTTCTTGATTGCTTTTAATTTTTTCATCAATATAAAACGAGAACATATACGAAGCCAACGAATTTCCAGGTATCTAAACGCCTGCATCTACCATATCTGTAGGTTTACCAACAGCTCTTGTAAAAATTGCATCAACGGGAATGGTAGATTTTCAAAGTTCAAGCTTTCTTTCACCTTGCGTTAAGTCACAAAACAGTTATCTAAGCCAAAATATCAGGTAAAACTGAATTCCTTGTCCCGAATAATACCAACGTATGGCACACCATAGACACCTAAGTTCATCACCTGTCTATTGATCTGTGGTACACTGATGTACCATGTGGTGCAAAAAGTATTGATTATTAATCCGGTGGCTATTGATCTTCTTGTCGATCCTGGCAATTGTCTTGCAAACGTACCAGTTAGGGATTCATCATCGATGCGACAATAAATAAGGTCTCCTTCATTGGTGATTATACGTGTGTAGGGCACTTGCCAAGTTCAACGAACAGCACAACAGCCATCTGCTTAGCAGGTTCTAAACGTATTTAGACTATTAAAATTCCTCGGTGATTGTAAGAAAGTTGTTTGTTACTGATCAAAGAAAAGATAGCAAATCACGGGCCCACGGGTTCTCTACCTTCATGCATGCCAAGCTTCATGCTTTCATTCCAGTTGAAGGTAACACTACCATCTTGGTTTGAGAAAAAAACGTCTGTGAGACTGAAAACTACGGGTCCTGCTCTTCGGGGCAGTCAAACCTCGAATGCAGGGCTGATGAGTCCAATGAGCATATTTCATTGTTATCTGGAATCAGAATAGGTGTATATATCACATATTTCTAGTGGAACTTTCCAGAAGCATTATGGATGAGAGTTGAAGCATGCAGTCATTCCCCTACATATCACCGATTGACTTTTGACATCAATAGGCGTCATATAGCCATATTTACGACGTCACGAGATCCACTGCTTAATGTCCCTGCAAATGACGACTCTCCACGTAGATGGCTAGTAACTTCTCCTGGGGCTTATTTGCATTTTGTAGTCGAAAGTAGCAAGTGTTCATTCCAATATATATATATATATATATATATATATATATATATATGGACAACGCTTGCTCGTACTGTGAATACCGTGTTTGCTGTATTTGCTCCATGTCACTGAAAACGGCCTAGAACTAATTGCAGATGATTTTAAAGCTTTGTCCAATTTAAAGTTTTTGCAATCGACGTCAGAGTCAACTCACAGCATGAGTGTACGTGTAGCGCTTGATTTTCACTCCATGTTTTCTGCGGGCTTCACATGTAATGACTAAACTTGCTGCATATTTGTTGCAATCCCAATAGGTTAGTCAATTGCTAGAAAAACCTTTAAACATCTTGGAGCTTCTGAAAAACGAGGCCAAGTATAAGTCATGCACAACGTGTCTGAGTGGCGATAGGAGTACCAACTCTGTGATGTTTTATTCCCTAATCATTAGTCCGTTTTTAATCAGGATAAAATAGTTGAGAGTGGTTAGCAGTTAGCTGCATACAACATATAGCAGGCTCTACTTGTCTGACCATTGAAAGACAGGGCAATAATGCGACAGGCGATGATTCCATCATACGGCGATCACTTCGCTGTTGTCTGGCTGTGTGCAACGGACACTTTCCATTTTAGAAGACGAGTAGTTATAAGCAGCTCACACTGTCCGCGAGACTAATGTGACATCTTCCTTGATTCAGCAAATTTACGCCTCAATTTTGTGGGGATTTCTAACGCTTAATAATTACTTGTGGATGGTTTTGGAGCCCATAAATAGAAAAAATCACTGTATTAAATATTTTCAGAACATTCTGGCTTGTTATGGCCCAGACAGAAGAAGAGATTTCTAAGTCTAAGGCACAATGGGATATTTTGTCCCGTTTACTTGGGATTCCAGAAGGCCACAAGTAATGACATCCTCTGTTTGCAAGTTGCTCCGGCATTTCGTCAAATTCATGTACTTGAAGGAACAAGTATGGAACAATTTTGCTGTCAAGATGGTGTTAATGAACCCCTTATCACCACAGATAGGCCACAGAAGTGCTACCATTAAAACTATTTCCTCGCGAGACAACCGGATGTTACCGCCGACAATTTCACTAGAGTAATAGATGCTTTAGGCAACAAATGACGGCATGGTGAACTCTCCATATACTAAAAGAGACAGAACAATGCGGGGACTTACTTTCGTTTTTAAAAAACGTGCTTACCTAGACCTACTGGCTATTCACTAGGGCAAACTGACCTAGCAGATCTCAGCCAACGTAAGGTTGCTCCCGTGACAAGTTGATGTCTGTAGCTGTTACACTTTACTTACACATTCGCTCTCCGGTTCGCCAATTTGGCAATCAGTAATTTCAGGAAATATCGATGTTTGGTTTTTATGTTCAAATGAGTGGCTGTAGAGTTCCTGTGACCGAAACATGTAATAGAAAAGGTTCTCACGATGGGGAGAGTATCAGTGAGTAACTCGGTACAATTAGCACAGTATATTCGTCACGCGGAAATCGAGCATGGCCTTTACGGGTTCTTCCCAGAGCATTGGATGGTACCACCTGAGCTAAAAACTAAAGGTCATGAGTAACACTAACTAGATTTAAATATGAAATATCTAGGGAGACAAAGGTGCAGAATTATGTCGGAGATCCTCATTAAATGACTATTATCTTGCAGAACCTGATACTGAGAGAGTAAATGACTTATGAGCAATGAGTGAAGGAATAAAGAGTTTACCGGTATCTTGGGCAAGCCCATGGGTAACGAAATTAGACGGTGCTATTATATCGTATCTTAGCTTCAACCGAGACACCCGTTCGAACAGAAATGCCAGATGGCTAAGATACATATGATAAACTTGGAAAATCGATGCAGAATAAATCATCAGAAAAGGTGCAGAATTACTATCATCAATGCACCGGATGCCGCCATGTGCGTGCGTGGTGATGATTCAGTTGCCGCATAATGATCTAATAATCTAGGCGAGTCGAGGAAATGTACCGCATATTTGCACTGAGGAGTGCGGGATTCGATTCCATGTGCAGTAAGCAAATGAGGAACACTGCAGCCGGACCAGATCAAATACAACTGGGACGAGTATAACGTTGATATACTTTCAACAGACGCTATAAACAGCCACAGACAAGGACGTTTATGATGAGTAACAGGAGTCTGAGTGATACAAATACCAGTATACTGCCAACACTTGACTGCTACCTGTTCTCCTGTTCGAAAGACATGATAATGTGTAGAAGCAGATACCAGGTTACTGTGTTCGCGTTATGCAGTACATATGTCCATCAAATTGTTGTATTGGCTGATGTGTTGCTCAGCTAAGTTAACTAGTCTCCTGCCAACTATTCAACACACTAGCTACCGCTCAGGAAACACTGATACGGACCCGGATTAGGGGCTGCAATCCATAATCTATACTGCATCAGCGAGGGATCAAAACACGTATCTGTGTCTGATGGGTTTCAGGACGAAACAAATCATTGCATGCCAGTGACCGTTTGCCTTTCGGAGATGTCCAATGAATTTTTATTTCTAGGCTGTTCCGTACCGTCTTACGCAATAGCGAACTGTCAAAGCCTCAAGTGAGTATTCTCAAGGACTCATGCTGCTTCGCTGCTTGCATTTACGGATACTTAGATTTCTTGTATCAGATCACCATCCTGCCTTCGTGCTCCGGTCCTGCACTGACAATGGGTATCACATCTGCTGTGCAGAAAGCCATCGCCTCCATCTGCATATAATCCAGAATCGACCAACGAGTCGGTTGCCTCAGTCGCAGTTACGTTTGGCACTGCTCTGCACTGTTAGTAGGCTGCTGAGCTGTCTGAATAGTTCGGAGAGAAAAACCAACTGACCCGGGTGTGAAGCTGTGGCAAGTTTGACGGCCATGATTCAAACAAAACACGTAGACCGATGAAACTCAAACGTGAACATGATTGACGTAGGCACGATGCTACATCCGAACAACACAGAGGCACATAAACACAAATGTGTCTCACACCAGTCTAAGCAGCTGTTATACCGAGATACATTAATCATCCGTTAAAACGCCTTAAGATGTGTCTATGGGACAGTTTTCTATACTCTGCAAACATTCATCGTAAACTTGTAATTCTACTGGCCACATGATGTAACCAGACGCACTGCACTACGTGCTACCAGGAGGTACGCTTGATAACGCCCTGTCAGGTGATTTTATTTTGTCTGGTATGTAATTTGCGTCATCGTAACATCTGACGTTACCACAGAAAAAATAGTTCATCAGCTAAGGTTGGACAAGCTCCGCAAGGCCTCTGAAAATTAGTCGTCAAAGTGAAGGTTTGAGGTCTGTTTAATTACTGATACGAGGCATTTGGGGTTTTGAGTTAGAGAATTTGAAGAGAATAATGAGTAGTATTAGTTGTCGCACACTATTATGATCCGTTTATGCTCACAGTTCAAATTACAGACCGCTAAGACTGGTCGCCAAATTGACATACTCCTCAGAGGGGTTACAAAATACCTATTCACAGAGAGGCATCCACAAACCATCCTGAATTATAGTGAATTATCTTCCCTTCCCCTAGAAAAGACAGTCGGATGAAGCTCCCCTCAGCTAAGGAGTTCACGTGGGTGTTGTCCGTCAACTAGTACATAGTATGTGATTCTCAGAAAAGGTACCTCATCCAAGTGTAGCTTTTACCGTGATGATGGTGTTTATAGAAGCTGATTAGTACTGGTGTCTGTGACGGGTCTGCAGACGAAGCAAGGTCACGGTTTGGCCTTGTACCTTTACGGGGCATTGTGTTAATGAAAGAGTAAGACACAGTGGAACGTGTTCAGCTATGCGTTCTGACAGAACCCCGTCCGCCCTGCCGATGTAAGCACTCCACAACTGCAGGGGGACTGGTAAACTTTGTACGCTTAAAAAAGCCCACCAAAACACGGTCTCGTTTTTGAAGAACAAGTTTCCAAATAGCCTGAATTATGTGGACCCCTGATGGGCTGAGGACGCACCTTGGGGCCGAATTCAACTCTCTTCTTGTGTTATTTGCCAAACAATTCCTTTTGAGCTGTAGAACTAGCTATATATCCTTCCTTTTCACCTTGAGTACTGCAATTCATGGAGGACGGATAGTGCTGTGTGTGCCGATGAAGCATTCAGGATGACCATGTGTTGAAATACTGGTAGCTCGGGTGAGTTTATTGGTTGTTGATCAAGTAACTGTTGATCAAGCAGTGTCATTTTGCAATCCGAGAGCACTTTGCGTGGCAACCAACTTCTCAGAGGAATCATTTGGGATTTGGATATAAAACAACGGGCCTAATGTATATCATAGGCTATCCTAAATTTGGAAGATGTCGACATATTCAAGAAGAGTGGAGTGACTTTATTAGCAACTCGCCCAGAATCTTATGCCAGCACAGTCGCAGTTCACAATCCAACATCAGTATGCCATCGTCTGTTCCATCTACATGCTGCTGTGAGGCTTACTGATTTTTGCTCCTCTTCAGTAGATTTTTCTTACCGTTTTATTCATCCCCGAACCACCTTTTTAAAATGCAGGAGATGTGCTTAAATTAAGGCAAAAAGGAAATTTGACGGAAAATACGGAAGCACTACCGGTTCCCCCTGTTCGGAGTGCATGTGTTAGATGCAGTCTTGGCCGTCCTATTGGGCATTATAAACTGAGAATCAGGCGCTTCCGATAAAATTCTGGGTTTCGTTTCAAATTTTTACCGACCGATTGTGTTCCAAATGTCTTTATCTACTCATTAAAAATTACCACGCTAAGGCTTTTGATCAAAGTTATGTCACCGCTCGTCCCGCAGAGTTCTGAACTCTGTTGTCGTTGAGTGGCATTCATCGACCGGCCACTCTGAGCGAGTGAGTCAGGTCTAAATAGTTAATCGTTTTTTAAGATGTCAATACCGAACTTTCTTATTTTTTGGTAGAAGTCTGTATGAAATGAATTTATTCTTTCTCACACGAGCTGTTTAAGCTTAACAGATTCCCCAGCTTCCAAACCTTCTCTACTATAAAGACCAAAACATTCATTTTACCCAGTTTTAAAGAAGTCCTTATCTGACAATTAACCGAACATTTTATTGTTATTTAAACTCACGCGCCTACAGGTTTTCATAATCCGTACACTGAGAAACACTTTTCCTGAAGTCAGTTGGCTGCTTACTTTGAGCACCTTTGCCCTAGTTCATTTTGCGACTGGTTAAATGCGTTCTACTGTGGATCAGATTTACCTGTGTTGCTCATATCTACAAATCAACAGTAATTCGTTGGTCGCTTGCCAAAACCGCGACCTCAAATCACTCTTTGTTTTATGTATTTCCCGTAAATGCGAATACTTCGCTCTCACTTGAATTCGTCAAACCCATACAAGAGTATGTTGTGTGACCTATGCTTCACTCAGGATTTTCGTGATCCCTTTTATGCTTTCCACTTACTTTGTCCTTGGTTGTAATGGCACTAATTACCGTACCCCACTGAATATCAGTTTCTTGACCATCCATTTGTGAGCTTTTTGCCACCAAACTGTTGCAATTTCATGTATAGACGTAATACACTACTCATTTGGTTGCTGGAACGTCTTTGACAGCGCATGACCGGTTTTGCCCTTCTTGGGGCTCATCAGGTAGACACACTCCCCAAGTTTCTGTCAACCTCATGTTCTACTTCAAACCAAATTGCACGAAATTAGCAAAATACACTCAGTTGGAAACAAATTTGGTTTTTCGAGAGATTCCGCTGGGTTCCAGGTGAGTCTGTCGAAAAAAACAAATTTTTGGCAAATGAGTGTATTTCGGTTATTTCAATTTCAGTTCTAAAACATGACCTTAACGAGTCTCGGAGCTTCAAAGAGTAAGTCCCGTGACCACTGAACAACACAGCCGTTACTGACGCACGCGACACAAATGGGTCGCTTTTACACATCACAAATGGTTCAGACTGACAAGTACACTTTTGAACCCCAAGATTCGCCGAGAAGTTTCATCTGTTACGTTACCACGAATGCAAGTTCCTAGTAAAATAACATCATAAAATGCTCGTAACCTTCCGCTTTAGAGGATGATGTGAAACTATTGCTCCAACCAATTCAATAAATCTGCCTAGATGACTTTGATCTCTTTGCGAACAGTTGGGCGGCTAACGCACCCATGGTAAAAATTTCAAGTGCCTTCAAAACTGTTCACTTTCGTATGGGCGAACATGCCTTAAGCAACACAATTACCCAGTGTGACTTTCAAAATCCCGAGGTCGGCAGGCGACTTTATTAGTAAAGATTCAAACATAGTTTGATAATATGTAACATAGCACGATACGGCACAATATAGTATAGTATGACATATTATAATGTAATGTAAATGTAACGTATAATATAACAAATAATATAATGGAAAGTTGGATTGATCTAGTCTTGTGTGGTTTCTCATCATCGAGAAGAATGACCTGTCCTAAAATCAGTGGCTGAACGTAGGTTTATTAACATTTCTACTAAGATTACACCGTTTTACTTTTTCTTAAAAAACATTCAGTACAATCGAAAAGATGCTGATTTTGCCTTTACGCCATCCTAAACAATGCAGACTGTCCTGGATTCTGGACAAGGTGTATTAAATTCTCGCCAGTTAAGAAATCAGTTTAGCTGATTGTTATTGGCCATACCAAAGCTTTCTAACAGACCGGTTCATGTGGGAAAATGGTATACTGCGTGTGGGAAGACAAAGAATTGCGTCAGCCGAATTCACTCGCCTTTGGTTTCGGTTTACCAACCAGCCCACCTGAAATGTATCTTCGAATCTATTCCGCATGAGCTCACCCACCCACCTACCCACCCACACATTTGCCTCCCCGTTGCCATGTAGGTGGTTGGCTGGTTCATTCGTCCATTTCTGTCCACACATTTCATTGATTGTTGACGAAGGACTGGGGGAAATTGTCGGTATATTATTTTCTTGCTTACCTGTGATCGCTAACGATTTTCGTTGGACCCCAGTGCTACAATGCTGATATGGTCGTTATACTTTCAGCCGCTGGCGAATCCGTAAGGAGGCAGTTAGAAAGCACGTTTTCGGTTGTGTAACGGGTACTTCCATTGAAGAATGTGTCCAGCACCAGAAGCTGCGTTGGTTGGGACATGTGTTACGTATGCCGAACCATCGTTTCCCGAAGAGAGTACTGTTTTCCATGCCCAATGGCGTAAACAGAGGTGGCCAACCCTTGACCTGGCAGAGGAGCATGAAAGAGATCACGAAACGCTTGGGTGCTGTCGGTGCTACTTGCCTTCCAGGGTGGGGACCGCGTGATCCTCATTGTGTCTGGTTGGAGAGACTACAAGATATGGCCACCAACCGATGTCAGTGTTCTTGTTGCTAGTTTCTATCCAGACTGCCTGAGTGAATGTCTGGAGGTGTAGGCACCTCGGAATGACTGCGGTAACCTAGCACTAATTCCATTCCCCGTTCATCTTTACTCTTTTCTTTACAATAAGGCTTTCAACTAAAACATGGTTGTACGGCAGTGAAGCATCAGTGTTGAACACTGATGTCATGCTGTCGATGATGATGATGATGATGATGATGGGATCAATTATTGTGCAACATTTTATCTCGCAGAGGACAGCATCTCAATTGTTTGCGGTCCCTAACTCACCAGTGAAAGGTGCTTACCTTTGAAATCCTCTGGAAATTTAACCAGATTCACTCATGTAGTATGACATGCAGCAGATGTACATCTAAACTGAGTACCACAAGGTAGGATCCATCCATACAATCATCGATTACGATGGTAAAGTCTGGATCTGATTCTTACTTTCCCGAATGGTTTATCAAATCCATTGTTTCCAGAATGCCTGATTCGTTGTCAGTAGAACGAAGTCTAGGATTATTACTCTCAACCTTGCCAGCAATGACAGCCCTGTCAAGAAGACCGGTGCCACAGTGGCGTAATGGATGAAACATATGTTCTTTAAAGTATTATTTGAGATACATAGTGAGCGTATAGAATCAGGAATTCGAAACACAATGATAAGAGAACGTTGTGGTTTAGTGCACTCCGGATAACTGCCACAAGTGGTATAAGAGATCTGACAATTGCCTCTCTTCTTCGGAAGAGTGGTGAAGCCACCACTGTCAGAGAGTATCTGGCATTTTGCGTTCAGCTCAAGTAGAGCTTAATGAAAAGTTTGCGAGGACCGCTGGCAATGAAATGAAACAAGCAGATATATTATGTAGGAAAGTAGTTTCGTCAAGGCTAAGCTCTCGTGAATCTACTGATGTTTGGTCCTCGGTCGGAATTGGTTTGAATCAAGCTATGAGCGAAACCTTTGGTCGTAGTTTATTGGTCACCAGTGCTAGTGAGGTATCATCGTTTCAGAAGGGTTCGATAAACAATCAGTCGTTCTTAACTGGGCAACTTCTCGCTTTTTACACAATAGCTCCATCTGGCCAAATGAATAGATAACCATTTTGGTTTTAAAACAGGAGAACGATTCAGAAGACCTCTTCGGATTAGCTCACTGGATCAGTGTTGAATCTCGATTAAAGAGTCTTTTTAGTTAGTGTGGTTGTGTAAATCTTGTGTTGATGAGTTGAAGGGTTTCAAGTGATTTTTGGCCCAGTTTAACTCTTTAGTCTTCCACTTCAAGGTGCTTCAGTTAATGATTCACCTTGGATGTCGCTGGTAGATTTTGTTGCTCTGGGTAATCTTGTGTGTTACGGTATCTTGGTTGGGTAGGGGTTCGGTGAGATTAGGTGCAATTCAGATCTAAGCCGATTGTGTTGATGCCTCCTCATTCTGATAACCGCACAACAACACGTGTTACCTCGGCTGACCCAAGACCGTTCTCCACAAGCTTGTCAGTTCTACGCCTTTTATCCTATTTACATTGGGATGCTTTGGAAACTCTATCCCTCAGGCAGCAGCCTCTGTGGTGTGAACCGTAGTCCTTGTCTCAAAACCTTAAAATTTTCCGAATCTATTTTTCGCCCCGTTTCAAGTGCATGTTCCTCCTTTGTCAAGTCTTTCAGTGACACTCGATATTCACTGCGTTCCTCTGTGGCCTGTTTATTTTTCTCCTGTGCTCTCCGATTCTGGTGTGAAGTTACCTGGCCGTTTGTCCTACATGGACCTTACTGCAGTCGTTTCACTTAATTTTGTAGACAGTCCCTGGTTCTGTTTACCGGGAGGCAGTCCTTCAATTGCATCAGTGCAGACCGAAGAGTGTTCTCCCCTCTGGAAAGCTAATCTTAGGTTTGCTGTGTTTGGCATTCTTCGAATGACCTCCGATGTCCCTGGTTTATATGGTCCCGATCCGTTCCATGTTTGGTTTCGCTACCGGTACAACACTCTTCGCAATTGACGCCTAATCAAGCTAGCTGCATATCCACTACCCCGAAGTTGGTTCTTTACTTAAATTTGGGTCCTTACAGGCCTAAACATTGATCAGGCCATACTAGCGAATACCGAATTCGGATAAACAGATGAGTAGTTCAAAAGTGCCCCAGTATCATTTGGTTTCTCGCACACTGTGTTCATTATTTTTCCCCGACTTTATGTGCTATGCAGTCCAAGAAGGCCAGTGTACTCGAAGTTGACTTTGTCTCCATACTGAATGCGATGTGTGGATTCAGTTTATTCAGATAGGTGTAAAACTCACTGATGTGTTCTCGTTTCATCATGACGAGTGTGTCATTTACATAACGCCAGAGTATCTTGGGTGGGTACAGGAATACGGCTAAATCTTTCTGTCCAAAGTCAACTTGTAGATTCATGAAAACTTAAGGTTCGTTTACACACCCATGATTCATTTATGTGCAATTAACTGATAGAAGCACTGTTCTGGCACAATAATAACGTTATTTTGGACCCTAAACTTACCGCTCACAGAGGGGACATTCAGGCGCATGTTATTTTATCCCTGTTATTTTGAGTAAACAGTCTGTCACTGAAAAATGTGATTTTTTTGATATGCTGGTTGTGCCGGAGTTCAAAAAAGTAAAACTATTCTGTAAATGAACAAAATCCCCCAGTTTGTGAACTGGAGTTTTGAACATCACTGTACGCTGGGTTTTGCCAACCACAAGATCTAATTGAAATTTGATTGCATGCGATTCATGAAAGGCACCCGTTTTCAACCCAGTTCTTCCGTTATCCAGTCAATGAGCTCAAAACCCTTTAAATTGCTCTTTGTTTTCGGTGCGTCTGAATTCGGTACTGAGTGAACCATACTAACCTGAACGGTCTTCACTCTGACCATAATCTCCTAACTTCATCGCAATATCGGTTGTGCAAGTCCATTGAACGTAGCAGGTCCCAAGACTTGAGGACATATCAATGAACTGCGCAATATCAACACACATAGGCATGACCTGCGTTCATAGTCTACCAAGATATCTGTTGTCAAACTGCATATCCAGCGCCCATGGAGCCAATAAGTAATAATTCATCAGCGGGTCATCCACGAAGCCGCCGATTATTTCAATACAGCTACTTCGTAGTCTCACTAGTCGGTTACGAAACATGACAGATCAACAACATTCTATTTCTTCCAGGTGAAGAAGGTTGTGCGCATGAATTTTTCTTTTTTTTTTACCACAACAGCCAACTACTTTTTGCTTCGCACAATCTGCCAGTTTGATGCTGTCAGGTGCTCCTAAAGTGTTACTGTGCATAAAGGCCAATAAAGTCATGTAGATAAGTTAATTTTGATGAAGTCAGTAAGAAGGCATGGAAGAGGTAATTCTTGTTATAACTGACTGTACTGTTTAGTTTGTCGCCTAAAGAATTCTTAAACGGCCTGGGATTCCATTTACTGCAAGCTAAAAGGCGAACCCTCAAACTAAAAATTTTAACTGAAGTGGATTGTTGTCATAAAACATCACTGTAGAACTTGTCAGATGCAACTAGTATGCTTGTTAAAGCAGATAAGATGACATTGCATTTGCAGATGTTGTCATGAAATAATGATCGGTGAATCAGGCACTATATACTGCGATGATCCAGTCACGTGCCATACTTATCGGCCTCCGAGCAGTTCAATCCAAGTGGAAAGCCAAGTGCGAGTTTGCCGGTGGGATTGAAAAGGTACCGAAATTCTTGAAGCTGCCACCATTCAGGACCTGGTCTACTTTAAGCCTGTTGTGTTTGGCAGGAGACACCACAATTTATACCCGCTAAGCATTGCTATTGGCTTTCTCTTAGCTGGTTTCTATCCAGATCCTTCGGTTGAGTACTTATAGTCTATGTAGTACTGCGGGTATCTCCCTCCTATTTCCTTCCAGTGTCCAGTAAATGGCTCCATACCCCAATGTCCTCACCCTGGCGTTGTTGTTTGTAGCGGTGATCATAATTTGTGCTCGTTTCAAAAGGTTACAAGGTTTCGAGCTGAGATTTTAGTCTTTACCGGCTGCATGGGTAGTAGAAACGCTCAATCAAAGAAACACACTTGCTGTTCGATTGGATTTACGGTCCTCTACTCGCTGTGAGACACCCCATCGTGGTTACATAACGCTTGCACCTAATCGCCAACCAAAGTTATATCCTCAGTACTGAAAAGATGAAGCTGCTTCTTGATACTGAAGCATTTACAACCGAAGTCACCATCCAACAAGCAACTGGCTCCCATCAACTTCAGCTGAAGTATACTGGAACACGACGCACGGTGCTGGAATTTGCTGATTTGAATGTTGTGTTTGAAATGAGACACCTTGACAACCAAATATGTAAAAATGTTGATAAATATAACAAAATTCTAACCGCACGACTTTGTTCGAGCTATTTCAGTGCCAGGATTCCAGTGCCTGGCTGCTGTGTGCTGCTGACCATCATCATAAACTTTTACCGTTATTTTTGGCTTCCGATCTACTTTGGGAGGCACTAGACAGAAGCCGAAATTTCGTCTGCACGGAAGACAACCATTGCCGTTTATTCACTTTTGATAACTGAGTATTGGTCGGACTTGGGACGACTCGAGAAGCCCAGTGAGTTACGGACCAGCCTTAAAGTATTTCAGTCAATTTACAAGGATCACTTTGACCTCCGTTTTGTCTGTCACAAGGTAATTACTTATTAATTGACCAGAGATTCGCACTTCCGACTAGTAACTGATATGTTGAGAGCACACAGAGCAGAGTCCACTCAGGTTCCCCAACAGAGGTGCATGTGGTTACACGATAACACTGCGCTTTTCTGAACAAAGTCACATAGTAATTCGAACGCTAAAAATTTGAGACCTGTTGAAGTAGCAGGTTAATGTGGGTAGTTGGTGTTTACTTCTTGCGCTGCAGAAAGCATCAGAGCTTCCAGTGTTCCAATACACTTGATATACCACGCTACCCACAATGTTTTTGAGCAGTCTGTCATGTCAGGCAAATTTACTTCCATACCTCGGAAATGCTGGCACCTGAAACGTGGCTGCCTTTGTGCAGCGCATTCAGATGAAGAATACCACAAACCAAGGATTCAGTTGAGTTTGTCTATGGCACCAGTGTAACTTTTAGGGAGTTCATTTTGCCAAGTGTGAACAAATTGTCACAGGGACGGATGCACTATGTAGCTAAAAGGGACCTAAATAGGGAACAGCTACGAAGCAAATCGGATCAGAAGTTTCACGAACTGTTATCATAAACGGTTGATAAATTCTGCAAATAGCTAGAGATAACTGGATGGAATTTGCCAGTGACGCGTGTCGGATGGACCACCAGGAACTCAAGGCAACATCTCAGGGATAAAGGTTGATTAGTCTCCACCCCATCGCATCATTTTTTCCACTAGCTGTTCGGTTTGGCTGCAACTTTGTTATTCGGTACCAATTTACAGAACGGACCACAGCTTTCAAAGACTTTAACATCTCGGCGAAAAGTAGAGGGCTTTAAATGCAGCGAGCCTATGGATGAATCGCGACTTTTTCCGGGAGGAGCTCTGTTTAGAATATCACCTGATTTACAATGACAGATTGAAATGTGATTCATATTCCACGAACATATGCAATGACTTCGGGTGTAACTCAAACCAACATTTCTTCTCAATAAATTATAATTTATAAAATGGTTCAAATACGCGTACAATGTAGGAATCAACAAAAAATAGCTCGAAACCTGAGGTAAAGGAAGGTCACGATTCTGTTACCTGATCATCTTTATCACTTTCTGGACTTGCTTCTGCTTCCGGTAATTTCTGTGGTCCTTGAAGTCTCACAGAACCGCATCCTGCAAGCTTGCAGCACAAAGTTAGAAAGTTTTCAATAATCCAACTTACATCCGGAATAACAGAGTGAGCTAACTGTTTTGATGCGCTTTCCTTCCAACTCTCATTCTCATCTCCTACTCTGAGCAAAATTTCGGATATGGTTGTGCTTAAGCACTCTTCCAGACCGGTAAACTGTGCCTTTGGGGAATCCCCATTACAATTCGGTTGACTTTCTTCGGGTATGGTTGCGTAACCTCTGTAAACCTCTACAAGTTCGGTCGATTCGACGGCAGTTAGCAGATGGATAGGCCGAAGCATTCTGGAAGCCTCTAGTATTCGGTTACTGACTCTAGATCCGACGATGCAGGTGGCGCTGAGGAAGCCCAAGAGTGTAATCAACGAGACCACCGAAGCGCCATGAAGCATTTGGTTTTCGGATGCAACTGTAGCTTCGTCACAACCTTCTATAAGCTTGCATATGCTTTCTTCCAGAAGCAATCCAAACCCGTTCAACCTCTTTGGAATGCTTTCTTTGATTCTGCCCATAATGTGAGTCTGCACCGTTCGAAGGTGACGGCTCTGGATGGTATTTCTAGCCGCTGTTGTAGCAATTTGGATTCTGGAATCCAAGTGTTGATGCAGTTTTCTGAAGAGGCAGTCAAAGAGAGAAGTTAACTGAAACATGCTTTCCGGCAGAACCGGCGTAAACGCAAAAGATTGTTGAGTTTCATTTTTACGATGACTTGTGTTTACGAGCAACAGCGGTCTCTCACCAAACTTGGACATACTTCGCGAAAGACTCGCTAAACTTGAGTAAATCTCACTGAGAACCGGCCATAGCATGTCTTCTGAAGACGACTGTAGTTTCAGTCGACGTTTTGAGCAGTTGAGAGTCACGTACAGCCGTCGCCCGCCAGATCTGAGTGCGCCGTTTCTTCCGGTATTGGATAACGTGGGCAGCCACAAACAAAAGCTTGAACCTGTATACTCTTTCAAGCGAAATGCAGGTAAAACCGTCGCCCAGTTCAATGGATATATTGCTTGCGAGATTGTGAATTTCAGCTGATGTAAACCAGCGACGTCTGCCTTCTCACAAGGCTTTCCATGAAGTACAAAATCTAACGGGAGTTTAACGAAGCACTCTTCAAATTCCTGTTGACTACTGATGCAGTCAGAAGCAGTTCGTGTAACAGAGTAAGCTAAGACCAGATGAATGCCAAGGTCTTGCGGTGTTAGACAGGCAAGTGGGTGATGTGAATCAACCACGACCGACAACCGACAGGTGTGTTGAAACTCGTACCTGCTATCTGCATTTCTTCGCCCGGTTTCTGTCCAACGTTCGGTGGCTGCAGGCAGGGTTAGATAATTTGGAACAACCACAATGGGCGGACAAGAGTGAATGCTCAGAAACATGGGATCACTTGAAGACAATTCAGATTTCATTCTAAACGCGACACAGATGTCAAGAGAACAAGAAGGGTTGGTATTTATGTCTAATGTCGTTTGACTTAACGACACAGATGCTTGTATCCGGACGTGAGACCTTGTGTTGTGACCTTTCATTCTTCCCATATGCGCAGGAAAACCACTTTTATCTTCAGACAAGCTTTGTATTCTTCTTTTTAATGCCTCCAACTCGGAATTAAGCAACTCTTCTTGTTTTTCCACGTCTTCAGTCACAAAGGTCCTTTTCATCTCACTTTCATTGCCACATACTCCTGTCAACCCCATTTCTCTTGGAGGAGATGTACCTAGATAAGAGAGGGAAAGCTGACCCTGTGGTCCCAATAAGGCAATAAGACCGGGTACTGAGTTTTTGCCAATAACTGGCAATTCGTCGCGGGTACCGATGTATGCGGTCGAGGGCATGGTTATGCTGACAGGATTCCATGGCAATTTAGCCAACCATGTCAATTGTAGACCCTGCAAAAAGGGAAGAAAACAGGAATGGGAACAAAATATTTAATGGCATATTAATCGAACTGTGACTCAAAGTCATTGATTAGCACTTTGGTGAGCCTCATTCCGATTGCAAAACACGTTCTTGTGTCCACCAAAGTACGATTGTTTAGTATCTTATTCTAATTCACCATCGCGTTATCATCAGCAGTCACAAACTGCTTATGGGCTGTGCGAAGGCTCTTGCTGCTACATTATGCTCAATTACGAACGATGGAAGGAACGATGAAATGGAAGGTGAGTGGTAGCTCAAAATATCGACCGTACATATGTCAGAGCATACTCTATTGGTATTGGGAGTTGAAGTGTCTCAGTTATGTGATCGGTTATGTGCAAACAACTGTTAAAATCAACCGATCTCTTCAAAAGAAGGTTCAAACTCAGATGAATAAGAAGCAAGGGACCAGACTCATCCTATTTATAAGGTAATCCACTCTAGCATAACCTTTACTTGTAGCGAAGACTATCGTAATGGTGCTGCGCTTCAAATTCAATGGGACGAACTTCATGTTGAAAACCGTCCCTGTAGCCCCTCCTTCAACCACTGTTTGCCATTTCAGGAAAGCATATTCCCTCTGGAACAGCTAGCACTAGTGAATGATTTTATATGTACATCGATTGATTTCCCGTTTGGTATATTTAGCAACCATAACCTTGACATACATATGAATGAATGGCTGACTGAAAAGTTCGAACCCTGTCCAACATGTACCTGTACCAATCATGACTCGTGCAGTCTAGTTAACCGACAGAGAAAGAAACTTGAGCACTTCATCGGCCTGATTAGAAAAATCTTTGCGTCTGTGACCAACGGCACTGAAACACCAGAGCTTTCAGAGCCATTTTGTTGGGTGAAGATGTGTCCTTGCATTCCTTCCGTTCATGAAAAAACCACTACGGTATTCTCTTTAGAATGGTTAATCTCCTAATGATCTGGTTTAGGGTACAACATTGAAAATCCGGTCGAAACGTGCGGCTCCCTAGGCAAAGTTCTTTTAGTGGCCATACAATCCATCCTGTGAAGTTTAGTGTTTGTTTGGCGATCATGAAACATTCATTTGCTTGAGTTCTACCATGGTTTTCGGTTCGGTGCGTGTGCCAGTTAACATAATAGCACCTGCGTGCTAATTCACTGCCACGGATGGGTGATATATAAATATATATATATATATATATTCAGACAGGCCCATTAGTATGAAGACAGATTTGGATTCAAAGACTAATGATCCCTTAGTTGAATGATAAAACTAATGCCTCATGTACCTGTGGTTCCCTGTTCGATGCAACCAGCAGAGCAGAAAATAGGGTTGTACGAATGGAAAACCAAATATCAGTGAGATATCTCACCAATCTGTTCAACTACGATAAAACACTTTTTCCCAATTCAGCTGCGTCGAATAGACAAATAAAGACTGAAATCCCATCCATACAGTATATACTCTTCATAACTTGGGAGAAGATGCAACCCTGCATTCTCATTTCCACCGAGAGGTTGCGAACATTCACTTAGTTTTTTAGATTTCCCAAATCGAAAGTTTTCCCACGATTTTCTGAGTAGAAGTGACCTTTATTACTAAAGTTTTGGTAAACTGAATAATTACGGGAGTAAAAATGCTGAGAATATTCGTAAAAAAGCTGGAATAGAACTGACAGACATTTTAGTCCCCCTCCCGCATAAAGACCAGTTTTGTTCCTCACTACGAGTGATCGGTTTTAAGAAAGCACGTTGTGCGGGAAATTTTGCACATGGTTTCGTGGTTAAGCTACACCTGTTCCTAACTTGGAGACCAATCTGTCGGAGGGGTTAAGTGATGAGATTCTGACTAAAATGGGGTTTATTTTTCGCCACAATCTGATTGTGCAAATTATCCCTTCTATTTGTACTGTCTTGCAATCTTGAGCTCCAGTTCAGTTGCGCAACTTCATACAGTACGGTCGACACCTGAAATATCTGCCTGCACTGGTTTTCACAGTGCGCTGAAGCACTTTTGACAGTCAGGTTTACTATAGGCTCAGCAAAGTTTTCGAGATTCAAATGTAGAAACTTAAAAATTTTGATCTCAATGCACACCTGGTGGACTGAACTCGACGAATACGCTGCTTCGAGTACCAATTGTCAAATCCAAATTTCGTCCTTCCAGCTACTAATGCAAAAGAGAAAATTTACCTTGAACATTTTTCAGGTTAGTGCAAAACGTTTATTGTCCTTGAGAAAGCATGATAAGAAAAGACTGGACCATTCGGGGTCTTCATACGCGCTATCTTAACGCAGAACACGGGTTCACGTTAGACACAGATATATTTTCAGTTGTTATTGCAGTGAGGCCCGAACGAATAATTGTCCAGACTACTGACCTGGTTTCAGTTGGTTTGAGTCTCTCTTGAGTTGCACGAGATGCGCATTGCTAACGAGCTCCAGTAAAGATGAAATACATGTACAATGCTCATCCGCTTCTCATCCCTGAATCTTCTCACACCAGTGATAATAAGGTTGCTATGGATACTATGGAGATTCGCCTACTGAACAACGTGTTGTGTTGTGTTGAAAGATGCACAAGAATTTGGTAACGCGTAATCTACTTCCTGGTATGTCATCTGGTGGCACCAATGCCCCAATTCAGTGCAGACAATCTGGATCGTCGGATTTGTAAATGCGATTTTGGATGGGCCACGGTAGACTGATGGATAGACAGTATCAAACATCTAAACCTGAACGAAACTAACCTTCTTAAATGAGTCATTTAACTAAACGCACATGGTGTGAGTATCTAGGCTCATATGCACCAGTCGCGCCTCACCAAAGCATCGTCACTGGCCAATCGTTTGTTTATTTTACTTTGTCAAGTAAACCGGTAAACAGAGTTCTGGCATGTGTACAAACTTCAACAAAGAGTGACAGCTTCACAGTCAAATAAGGTGGGTTTTAATGACATACCCTGGTGAAATGTACCAAAATGTGATCAACATATTCGTGTTTGCGTGACAGGGGTAACTTAAAGAAGAATCTGGTAGTTATTAGAGAAATTCGCAAGGAAACAGTGGCACGGCAATGTCATTGTTGCCAGTCCTAGTGAACACATTCAGACTTATCCAAACAGAAGCGAAAAAGCACCAAACTCAGACTCCGCTCTCATTGGCGTTAATCTACTGCACATACCCTTGACCATACAAGAATTTGAAACCCATGCACCTGGCATTCAAGGTGAGCCTGCAACCAATACTCAGCTACTATACGCTGGTTCCACTTAGATAGTCATATCTGAACAACGACGAACCAAACTGAACGTCAGCTTACCCGAAAAACCAGCAAATATTGCTCCTCGGTTGCAACGCAAAATCTCGGTTGCAGGAAGACTGAGTGATTTCCAGTTTCTCTTCGATGTACATGGGATAATCCGATTGGACATAGAAGACTCGGCGTCATTTGAAGACGTCTGACGCCAAGCAGTTTTCCGGCTCCCGATAATAGGAAAATGCTGCTTCTGCAGACGGCGACAACAAAGGCTTCACAATCTGATTGTTTGTAATTGGTTTCAATCACATCCATTTGAAAAACCGGCTCACCAACAGGGAAAATCCAGCTGGCAACTGCCACCGCAAAATCACAAGGTGGATTTGTTTTTGAGACTTCCCGAAAGCTGTGCTTGTATTCGGAGTAGGACGCACTTTGATCTAGTATGTCTCTGACTTCATAACAGGAAATGACTCCGGAAGAAGTTGTGGTAATAATGGAACGGTGACAATTGGAATAAGTCAGTGGACCAGGAAACAATGTGTCTGGTATCCTTTTTGAAGTCACCAAAGTTGTTCCACTGTATATATGAATAACCGAACCAAGTGACTGAACACAGATGCTCTCGTACGATTGTTCCTCACACAATATACCACAACACATGTTAAACACAGCCAAAGGAAAGGAAACATCGAACAATAAATCCATCTTCCAAGCATCAAGGAATCCCTCCGTGCAACCAACAGAGATTTTCTCAGCACAAATGCTGTAAACACCGAGTTTTGATGGGTGAAGAACAGCTAGAAAAGTACGCTGAGGGTTCTCCGAACTGAATTTTCCAGTAAGAACTGAAAGAATGGGCTCTCCACATTTATGTACAAGGCGAGGTGGTTCGCTGACGACTTTATCCGCAGCAGGCAGCCGACAGTATACATCATCAGGAAAGTAAATTGTAATGGTCCCTTCATATGAAGCGTGAATTATTTGGCACGAAAGGGGGTTCTGGGCAATGAGGTTGCCAACATGGATGGAACTGACATCAGCTTGAGAACTGACATTCGTTGTCCAAGCATCTCTCGTCCTAAATATGGACATGATAACTAATGCTTGCCACTGCTGACCAGCAACGTTGACATTCAACAAAATGTGCGACTTCAAAAGAAATTCACGGGCTGAAATAAACGGTTACTGATCAAAATACATACTGCACTTGAAAGTACACTGTGTCCTAACTAAACTGTCTGTGTTGCTGATCACTGTGTGGGTCTATTTTTACTCTCTCTTACAGCTCTTGGCTCCTTTGACAGACTCGTCGGTTCGGTGACTCGATAAAATATCTCACGACTTACATCACCTTATAGAAAGGACTGAACACAAATTGTGCAGACTGCACTCGTTACCAGCGAGTAGCGAGTCAGCCTCTAGGGTGCCCTGGGCTGCATTGGCATGAGGAAAATAAAAAAACAGTATAACGTTTCTGACATTTACCACTAACATTTTCTCTGCCTGGCATACGTTTCCACTTCAAAAAGTCCATTACATGTAGTAGCACATCTGGTTAACAAAACTGTCTGCAGAATAACGAATGCCTTCCATTTTGCGCGCGAATTCCCACACATCATTGTTTTCCAAAGCCGTTTTCCAGTCGTATTCAGAACTCCCTACACACACGGCATTTTTCATTCCACATTTTTCATCAGCATTCTTGAAATGTGACATTTTCTCATGCGCTCTGTATCTGTTTACTTCCTCTCAACCACGGCCATTCGCACAACGTTCTCAGCTAGTGGAGACCGACTCAGCCGAAAAGCTACCCAATTGGATTTTCATCATCCTCAGCAATATTCTAGGCTCGGTTCAACTGACAGGTACGTGGGTTGCATAGATCAACAGAATTGGACCATAGAACAACGGAGGTCAAAAATCTGTAATTCTAAGGTTCATAAAACGGCGGCTTAAGAAGTCAAATTTTACTGTGCCTACCACCAAGGGGTGAATTTGTAGTAATATCATAGAGTAAGGTTTAACGAGTAACAAAATCCCGCATGCATCGCTGAGAGAAGGGTCAGTTCAACTGCTGGAGTCGTCACCTTTCTATTTCTGATATTCACAAATAGAGGTAGAGCTTAATCAACTCAGCTGCTGGCTTGTACAGTCTAGTCAGACTATTTTATTTTGCTAAGAAATCACCGGTCATTACGGTGGACCAGATGAATCACGCCGCTCATCTGAACATTCCCCGTTTTCTCCTGATGCAGTTATCCTGGTGAGTTCACACGAAAGATAATGGAGGCACTGGACTCGAGCTTCTTTCTTCTCAGAGCTGATCACCATATCCTTGGAGATGCCATGGTTTGAACTACGGATACCTGACAGCCGGGCAAGCATAGTATCCCTAATGCCTCAACACCAGTGGGATGCACCTGTATTGTAACATAACAAAACCGAACGAGGTTTCGCCTTAGCGATGTGACTGATGCGACATGACAATTTACAAATCATAGGCTGGGAATTTCACCGGATTCTGTTCGTTATTCATCCGACCACATGATGCCTGATGAAGTTTCAACCAATTTGCCGTTCGTTGAGGATCGGTTATTGGGTGGATCAAATTACCCAACTATTCAAAAGTCCGCCAATGATAAGATAGCTCGAATAGATGAAAAGCTTGTCCGGCTGAGTAATATATAACTGACGTTATTACAAGAACTGATCGGCTGTCATTTGGTCGATCATTCAAAGCCTATGTGAAAAAGCTCTGGAGTGTTAAATGAGGTTAAATGAAGGTCACGATGCTGGCTGCACCAAACGGATAATCTGGTTTACCAAAATACAGTGAGGCTACCCTAATTTATCCTAAAACCTTGTGGTTCATTTTCTTATCCAAATGCACCATACTGGCCTCTCATACCTACCGTCATGAAAATCACATGTATCCTACTGGGCAGGTTCGGGGTTCCGGCGAAAAGTGAAGCTGGGCTGCGGGTTGGATACTGTGACCAATGCTCTGTCAGATGCTGCAGTTGGTGTACAAAATCAGCAGCAGCCGTTAGGGAGGGATACGTGGCCACTATTTTCGCTGCTGTTTTAAGAACCTCTGAAGTTCAGAGGCATTTAGGTAAGACATTTTCAACCATTACATAGGCAATTTAGGACTTAAGTTCTACATCCATATTCAGGTGAAATGGTTGTGGAAGACGGCGAGTAGAGTTAACGATCTCTGCGGAAATCCCGATCATGTGAGCGAAAGTCAGTACGGTGGCCTATGTGGAAAAAATACTCGTTCACCAGATGCCGATGATGATAGCTGCACAATGGAGCTGTTGACCTTTGTTACTCACTACCGTGACGTCCTAACTGCAGTATAGGTCGTTCCTAAAAAGCACTTTAGCCAGTTACCGCACTCTACACTCTTGAAGCTGCCTTGCAATCTTATAATTCTACTTTAGGCAGATCTGAGTGTCTCCTGTGTCATCTCACTAATTCATCAATGAAATATATACAATAGTGCACTGAGAGAAGCTTATAAGCACCTTCCGCTTCATGGTAACTGTTGAAAGATTATCCTTTGGGATATTTTAAAAAAGTCAGCCACCACTTGAAATGACTTATCCTACAGGGCATATCTAACTCCATAGCATAACCGTGCACTATCGATCAAAACATCAAGATGTCTCATTTGCAAGCATTATATCGCTCCAAAGAAGGCACTCTCATTTAAATAAAATACGAATAGTTGAGTAGTAATTTATTCTGTCAACGCTAGTTTTTCAACGCTTCAGAAAACCATTCAAATATACTGCTTAGAACTGTCGTCTTTATCCTGTGGAAACCAGGCTTCCATTAGGAGACACAAAAGAAAAAAAAGCTTTCCCGAAAATTCCAAAAGCTCCTCATACAACGAACAATCCATTGGTACTTCAGAGAAAGTATAATTCACACGAATAGTGGACCTGTCTGAAATGTCATCATTAGAGGCAATCAGTGTGCGACCACTTAACGTGGAGCCGTTGTTGTGGCACTAATTGTGCTACATCCTGATGAGAAAACCGGTGCTTTGGTGCCAAAACACTATACTATTTGCTGTTCACTTAAACATTCTGCCCAGTCCCTGAGTTTACTGACAGGCACCCTTGAGGTTGTCTGCAAACATATGCTATGCCCCATCGCTACACCTCTGGAGAGTTTCCACCTGTAGTTTGAAGAAACTTTGACCGAAAAATCGTACAGAGACCATGTTATTAACCGCAAAAAGGGTCCAAAGTTACACTATCTAACATCATCCCGTATTGCCACCTTTCCCAACGGTCATTCGCACAGCGAAACGTATATCGGGATGAACACATATAGTATGTGACCGGTCAAATTTCTGAAGTCGATGAGAAAAGTTCTGAATTCCACCAAACTACCCACATTAATATCTGTGTTAATTAGCTACGTGGTGAGCAAATTCGACAGCATGCACAGCGAGTCATTAACTTCTCAGCTTAAAGCTGACGAATTAGCTAGCTGTTTCATGCCTTAACCGGGAAAAAACAGACACGTCAGTTTCTTACAAAGATGACAACAAGAGCTCAATTGCGGCTGAATATTTGTGCTTGTGAGAGCTAATTCGACAGCACCAAACGACCAGTCGAAGACATAAGCCGACTTGCATATGAATCGACTGAATGAGCAAACTGGACTTTCTTCTTTGAATCATGTACGTAGCGGGCGTATGGGCTACCTTTACAGACAATCAAACCTGATTTATCTCTCCTCTTCTAAGCAAATGAAGCACGATCCGTGTGTTTTTTCTTTTCTTTCACCGCTTCCTGTTCGCCCTTCTCGAGTAAATTTCATTCTGTCTTATAATAAGATACACCCTTCAACAAACACAAAACCAAGGTTTGAAGTTTTATCTGGTAAACGGCCAGTTAGACTCAATGTTCTGTTGACCGCTGACTTGTTCACCGTCTCTCCGCAAGATATCAGAGATCGGAATACCTTCGAGGGGTTCGCTCATAGGCACTGAATACCCCGAAGGTATTACCATATTCGGGTCAGACCAGTTAGAAGCACGAACCATTTTAAGTAAACTGAAGATTTCTGCTGCACAGCATGGTATACACTTTGCACCTGTAAAGCATAAAGTGCTGTTGCAAGAATGCGTTGGCCCAAACACAGGCAGATCGATTGATGTTACAGGAATGGGTAGCTGCATAGGTCCCGGTGGACTGGGCCATGGGCGAATTCACTTCCTGAATTGGGAAGGCCATGGTTGTGTCTCATGAGCTCAAACGTTTGTGGCGCCGGTGGGACATCGGCTTGACTGCCATGGGTGCTTCGTATGCCAGAGAACCATTTGCCTTGTACAGCTCTCTTCACTCGACATTACATTGGATCAAAGTGTTCGGGGGTTCTTTAGTCTATGATTTGACGGCGAAGCATAAAAGTCTTTTTCTCCTTAGATGACCACCGAGGGACGAGAAAACGATGAGTTCTGACCCCCCAACGAATGGTGAACTGTAGCTTGATTGCAGCACTAAATTAACATCGTCAGCCTGTTATAGGTAGAAGTGCGCGGATGTTGTGTTGGTATGGATTTGAGCAGGGTTTACTTGCCCAGACAGAGTATGGCCTACTAGTGGTGACTGGGATAAATATTCCTATTCTCTCGCCACGTGACCTGTCCCCCCACTTGGCGATGACTACATCACCTTAAAACGTAACTACTTTAATCCCTACGTTATGTTCTTTTCGATTTGCCTGCACAGCGCGTCTTGTTTCTCGCTCTATTGGTCTGATATTCATTCGAGACTCGGGGTCCCCAACGAGTCAGTGGTTTTTACTTCCAGTGGCACTTCAGTCTGATCCTCTTCAGTATTCCTATGTTCAATCGATGTTCTATTCACCGCCATTGTGGAACAGTGTCTAGGGCCATACCCAACTTTAATGTTACGTAATTTCGCGCACGGTGATGAAAATATGAACCAACCGCCCGTAAAATAAACATGCGGCGGATAGTCATAACAATTGCCATGCCAGATCCTGGACGAGTGTGGGTAATTTTATAGACGGCGTGCTTAGTTGGATCCTAAATGAGGCTAGAGTTCCGGTGACCTGCCGCATGGGTCAGAAATCGTTTTTTGGCGTTCGACCCCCACAGAACTCTCACATGAGAAAATGTCCGCTCCGCATCAAATGCCCATCATCAGGAGTAAAGTATGGTCTGGGTATTAGGCTTGTTCTGTACGGCAGCTAGTCGACAAAGTACATTAATGTTGATTATCTTACAATGCGCTCGTCTTGAGGACGAACGTAACCTGATGCCAGCATGCGCTCACTGTAGTAGCATTAGGTCCTGGAGGGAAACCCCCAGAATGCTGATGCTTGTTCCAAAAAGTCAATGAATAGGATTCTGATAAGTCTTATAATTATGCTTCCTTAAGGATGATCACAGGATTTGCGGAGGATCATTTCCAAATGTCCATCTATCTCCATCTATCTTCCAGCATCTGCATACTTCCTCTGTATTCACGGATAGTTTCGAATTCATACACGCCCCTCTCCCGTATGAACTCCATACTATGAAGTATTTTGTGAGCCCTACTGCTACTGACTCGGATGATTCAACGTAGTGGCTGAATAACCTTGGGCATTCCCCTCTTTATGTGAGTGGATACGAATTCATGCGCCATCCCAGATAAGGATTAACGGAGGAGCAGCAATAACGGAGCCGCGCATCGGGGCGGTGGCCACTTACTACTCCCTCCAAAAACATCAGCGTCAGCGTTACATACCATTCACCCGTACCACGGATTTAGACAGTGATTCGCATTTATTTGGCTTCCGCAAACCCCTTTACTTCCCGCTGATCAACTGTGGAGCTATATCTCCTTCGGTCCTATTTGCACAAAAATGAAGAATGAAGTAGGATGTTCCTACCATCCACCAACCAAGCTCGAGCTGAGTCGCTTTGCTAGATAAACTAGCAAACTTCACAACCTTAGCTAATCAGTCCAGTCTCAGTATCTTGAAAAATACATGTTATCCAAGAACAATGCATCACTCACGCCTCGCCCTGTTCCATTTTAATAAGTCTAATTATCTGTCCCCCGGGTGGTCGTGAGGACTGTAACCATGGAATCTTCTGGAATTTTGTGCCTTCGCCTGATACTGCACCGAGTCTCAGTATCTTGAAAAATACATGTTATCCAAGAACAATGCATCACTCACGCCTCGCCCTGTTCCATTTTAATAAGTCTAATTATCTGTCCCCCGGGTGGTCGTGAGGACTGTAACCATGGAATCTTCTGGAATTTTGTGCCTCCGCCTGATACTGCACCGTGAATTCTTCCCACCGAGTTCAATTTTTTTAAACGAATGCATGCGTCTCTGGGGCTTGGGCGTCGCCCGAATTGCATGGAGGTGTGACTATTCAAGTAGGCACATCGCCACCAGCTGTTCACACGGCTTTCACACGGCTGTACGTGTAACGCTGTGACGGAGACAATTCCCCACAGTGATTTTATGAACGCCGCATTTGAAAACTCTCCTGATAGACTTGCAGCAATTTCATCCCGTCTATGAGTGGGCACGTGGCCGATTTCGTCTCTCCCGCAAACCCTGAGGATAATGCTTCAGTGGAGTCTTTATTCTTCCCATAACGTTTCCGTCAGGCCGGCCGTTTCTGTATTTTGAACCCATTACTGCGGCCCATTATTCTTCGTATGTTTGCCGCTTCTGTTCGGAACGCGGCTTTATTTCTGCATTTTACCTGTATGAGCGTAGTTTCCATCCAATAGAATATCAATTTTCACTTTGACAACTCAGTCCACCCATGTTTCCAACCGCCTTCTATCGTTGATGATGATGTTGCCCAAGGACAGCAACGGTTATTGTAGCAGCCTCTTTAATCTGCAGTTCTAGATTTTCTTCACTAGGTAGTGCACATTCTATGTTGATAATATGCTAAGTCCGCCACCACGATAAATGCCGATTTCCTAGCCAATGGACTTAACGGCTGACATCTCCGAAACCCCACTGAATACCACACCGGTGTCAACCCGTGTTTGGTGATGCTAGGCCAATTGATATCAGACATTCAACGTTTCACTAGGACCGGAGTTTCATCCGGAACAGAAATGGTCAACTGTCAACCTCATTGTACACAGCATTCCTCCTAAATAGTGGCGTATTCTTCTGCGTGAAAGCTCCTCATACAAAGAGGTTCATCTAGAACAATTCGGCGAGTGAAACTTTTGTCAAATAAATGTATCCCTGTAGCCTTAATGCAGCACTTTCCAGAGCTCTTCTGGTGTATATTCCATTCACTTTTACATCGGGCGTCATAGTGGTGTTCCGCAGTAGCTCACTGCGGGCAAGTTGTAGTCAATCTGTCGAGTCGCGTTGCCCGCATATCTCTATGAATGGAAGTAATGTGTGTGCGTCCGATAGCCACCTGCCACCATGGTGCGCTTTATGAAATTGACTCGCCAACGCATTTTGCGATGTGGTGCATGCTTATGCTCCTTAGCCCACAGGCGAGCTATGCGAGACGCGGACTTTATGGTGGCGACGGAAAAAATCTATCATCGAACAGATCCCTAAAATTTCATCACTTTAAAAAAGGTCCTAGCGATCCTCATATAGGTGACGGGAGTGAGATGAAGTTTGCAACTCTTCTCTGCAGGGCTCGATTTCGGAAAGAAAATTTCATCTATACTTTTGTAAAAGAAATTCTTGGCCGTCGCATTTCACTTTCTCCCTTGGTTTTGGAGATGTGTAGAGAGCGCTTTGTGCTTCTTGCTTTGATTGTGTTCTCTCAGGGCCATGACGAAAAACTTTCTGCGACTTAAACAATTTAAATTTATCTAGTCACAAGAAATTTGAAATTTTTTTCGGTTTATGCTTAAGGCCATCCAAAGAAAGTACATGTCACCTCCGGTAACACCAACATACAGAAAGATGTTGTGATGTTGAAACCTTTGTTGTACCGGTGAGCACAAATACTCTCTGGTGCGTTAAACGGGCAAAGTAAATTCACTAACTGCTAGGCATCAAAAAGCATCACCTGGTAGTCCTTTATCTGGATTGCGGGACTAGAACCGGACAAATTTGAAGCTCGAATAACACTCCCGGTTTTGAGGGTTTGAACGCAAAAAACAAACGACTCTCCTAAAGTGACCGGGTACCAACCATTCAATGGAGATGGGAGCGCACCGTCCGGTGCCTCGCTAAACGAACATGAATATACGTTAGCGAAGCATTTTAGCGCGGATTCTCTGAGCAAGTTTATCCGGTGTAGCTGTATCCACAAAACAATATGAATCACTGACTCGAAGAGGTGCGTGAGATTTAACATCAGTAATCACAATATTGCGGCGGAAATGGGGCGGGATGCATTGGGTTGTGTATAGAATGCGTGGTTCAGGTTTAAGCTACGCGACTCAAACCGATGTCTTATATTCAATGGAAAGTAAGTGGCATTTTATGCTGCAAGAAACTTGGACCTTATTTCAGGTGGACCTTCGGTAGTATTGAAGCCCTCAGGCGAATGAAATGCTTGTCCAATATAGAAGATAAATCTTCGTCAGGAATAAACTAGACTGGGTAGAGGGACTACTTGCATAACAGCGCACTAAAGATGTTTCCTCGAATGGTGACGAGACGTTTGCACCATGGAATCTTCTGGAATTTTGTGCCTTCGCCTGATACTGCACCGTGAATTCTTCCCACCGAGTTCAATTTTTTTAAACGAATGCATGCGTCTCTGGGGCTTGGGCGTCGCCCGAATTGCATGGAGGTGTGACTATTCAAGTAGGCACATCGCCACCAGCTGTTCACACGGCTTTCACACGGCTGTACGTGTAACGCTGTGACGGAGACAATTCCCCACAGTGATTTTATGAACGCCGCATTTGAAAACTCTCCTGATAGACTTGCAGCAATTTCATCCCGTCTATGAGTGGGCACGTGGCCGATTTCGTCTCTCCCGCAAACCCTGAGGATAATGCTTCAGTAGAGTCTTTATTCTTCCCATAACGTTTCCGTCAGGCCGGCCGTTTCTGTATTTTGAACCCATTACTGCGGCCCATTATTCTTCGTATGTTTGCCGCTTCTGTTCGGAACGCGGCTTTATTTCTGCATTTTACCTGTATGAGCGTAGTTTCCATCCAATAGAATATCAATTTTCACTTTGACAACTCAGTCCACCCATGTTTCCAACCGCCTTCTATCGTTGATGATGATGTTGCCCAAGGACAGCAACGGTTATTGTAGCAGCCTCTTTAATCTGCAGTTCTAGATTTTCTTCACTAGGTAGTGCACATTCTATGTTGATAATATGCTAAGGCCGCCACCACGATAAATGCCGATTTCCTAGCCAATGGACTTAACGGCTGACATCTCCGAAACCCCACTGAATACCACACCGGTGTCAACCCGTGTTTGGTGATGCTAGGCCAATTGATATCAGACATTCAACGTTTCACTAGGACCGGAGTTTCATCCGGAACAGAAATGGTCAACTGTCAACCTCATTGTACACAGCATTCCTCCTAAATAGTGGCGTATTCTTCTGCGTGAAAGCTCCTCATACAAAGAGGTTCATCTAGAACAATTCGGCGAGTGAAACTTTTGTCAAATAAATGTATCCCTGTAGCCTTAATGCAGCACTTTCCAGAGCTCTTCTGGTGTATATTCCATTCACTTTTACATCGGGCGTCATAGTGGTGTTCCGCAGTAGCTCACTGCGGGCAAGTTGTAGTCAATCTGTCGAGTCGCGTTGCCCGCATATCTCTATGAATGGAAGTAATGTGTGTGCGTCCGATAGCCACCTGCCACCATGGTGCGCTTTATGAAATTGACTCGCCAACGCATTTTGCGATGTGGTGCATGCTTATGCTCCTTAGCCCACAGGCGAGCTATGCGAGACGCGGACTTTATGGTGGCGACGGAAAAAATCTATCATCGAACAGATCCCTAAAATTTCATCACTTTAAAAAAGGTCCTAGCGATCCTCATATAGGTGACGGGAGTGAGATGAAGTTTGCAACTCTTCTCTGCAGGGCTCGATTTCGGAAAGAAAATTTCATCTATACTTTTGTAAAAGAAATTCTTGGCCGTCGCATTTCACTTTCTCCCTTGGTTTTGGAGATGTGTAGAGAGCGCTTTGTGCTTCTTGCTTTGATTGTGTTCTCTCAGGGCCATGACGAAAAACTTTCTGCGACTTAAACAATTTAAATTTATCTAGTCACAAGAAATTTGAAATTTTTTTCGGTTTATGCTTAAGGCCATCCAAAGAAAGTACATGTCACCTCCGGTAACACCAACATACAGAAAGATGTTGTGATGTTGAAACCTTTGTTGTACCGGTGAGCACAAATACTCTCTGGTGCGTTAAACGGGCAAAGTAAATTCACTAACTGCTAGGCATCAAAAAGCATCACCTGGTAGTCCTTTATCTGGATTGCGGGACTAGAACCGGACAAATTTGAAGCTCGAATAACACTCCCGGTTTTGAGGGTTTGAACGCAAAAAACAAACGACTCTCCTAAAGTGACCGGGTACCAACCATTCAATGGAGATGGGAGCGCACCGTCCGGTGCCTCGCTAAACGAACATGAATATACGTTAGCGAAGCATTTTAGCGCGGATTCTCTGAGCAAGTTTATCCGGTGTAGCTGTATCCACAAAACAATATGAATCACTGACTCGAAGAGGTGCGTGAGATTTAACATCAGTAATCACAATATTGCGGCGGAAATGGGGCGGGATGCATTGGGTTGTGTATAGAATGCGTGGTTCAGGTTTAAGCTACGCGACTCAAACCGATGTCTTATATTCAATGGAAAGTAAGTGGCATTTTATGCTGCAAGAAACTTGGACCTTATTTCAGGTGGACCTTCGGTAGTATTGAAGCCCTCAGGCGAATGAAATGCTTGTCCAATATAGAAGATAAATCTTCGTCAGGAATAAACTAGACTGGGTAGAGGGTTGCATAGCATAACAGCGCACTAAAGATGTTTCCTCGAATGGTGACGAGACGTTTGCACATCAGTTGCTAAGCTCGGCAAACAGAACCCACCTGGTCCATCAGTTGCTAAGCTCGGCAAACAGAACAACAGCCACCTGGTCAATTATCAACCAATGCCCCCGAGCCACCAATGTTTTAACTAATTACCAGCAATCAGACTAGCTATTAACAGCGAGTTGGTTCTGAAAAATAGGAAGGCTTGATTACTACCTAAGCGCAATACCTTCTCCAGGTGAATTTACCTACTTGATCGCGAACTAGATACGCCTGGTCAGAGGTGCCGGCGGATCTGCACAGATGGGGGATTTCGAATGACACACGAACCATGATGCTTTTTGACAATTTCGTTGTGATTAATGACCCATGGAAGATGTAAATCCTTATTCTTCGACTTTTGCATTTCAGTAGACACTTTTTACTGACAGCTTTACAGTGTTAATCCATCCTCCATTTGATTCTCGCATAAACTAATTGTGGATTGCGGTAAGCTGTACGTGTTTTTTGAACTAAAGGCACTGAGTGTGCCTCGATTATGCGCAAGTTGGGAGCTGGATGATGTGTACCTTAAGCGATACCCAATGAAAAGTGGATTATTACATTCCAGTTCAGTTCTAAGCAGACTACTTCATTGTGGCAGTGAATAAGAACCGTTGGAGCTTCTCTGCCTAATGAGTGAAGCAATATTTGACCATTATGAGGTGTGTTGTAATCGAAGTTCAGTTTGGCTAGCTTGAATGCTTATGAAACTGACGTGATTTTAACGACAAGTTTTCAATGTTGGCTGAACTTTTTATATGTAATTTCCATGGATTGCTGAACAGCCCATTCATGTTTGAGCCTTCTTCTACAAAACAACTCAACTCGATCACACTGTGTCGATAATACAAGGGGCTGGATGTTATTGCGCATCTGTGCTGCCGTCTACCACTACGGAAGGCCTCAAAGCATACCAAGTTAATACAGCAGAAAATATTTATCCTTTAAATAATACTTATCTTCCGCATTTTCACTTTGAGCATTTCCAGGCTGTTGATTCCGCCTGCGAATCAACGGTGACCAGCGGTAACTTTCCTTGTTTTCCGACTACTTATGAGTAACGTGACTCGCATCTGTTTATTACGACACCGTTTCGTTTCTTTGCTCGTTTTCCCCCTGTTTCATCCCGGCTTAGTGTCTGCTTATGCCTCAGTAACTGATGTCAATACTTAATTTGCCCGTCCGTCATTGCTTGCAAGTTCGTCTGGATTACACCTATTCGCGAGCGTCCACTCCGACCGAAAAGCGCGCCGACCGGGTATCGAACCCAGAGTCTGCAGACAGCAGGCGAACGCGTTACCGACTACACCAACCGGACGTCCAACACAGCTGTTTATTTTGTATTATCCATGCATCACGCCTGCCAGATAGCCCCTGCTGAGCTTTGTTTTAAACGGCCGAAACCGCGCAATCTGACCTGTCGCGCGACACGAGCGGCTGCGTCGACACCGACCGAAAGACAGTCCCTCAAATCCCGAACGTACTGACTCCTGCGCCGTTACGGCCAACTCATACTGTCAGACTGCCCCGATATAAACCCGTGCTGTAATAGTGACTGCTTCCCGCTCCTACAGATTGCGTCATTGTTGATTAACCAGTTCCTGTCAGTCTTCAATATATCATCTACTGCCCCACGTCTGTCTGCTCCTATTGACTACTGGCTACGAACTGCGTATAATCTAATAGTCGCAATCGTCCTGTGAGATCCTTAACCGTCCGGATCTTACACAGGCTTATTTGATTTTCCCCTTTGTTTCTTTAATCGACTTTTCCTTCTGATCACGGAAACGTATCAAAGTGAGAGAAAATTTTCTAGCATTTGTTGTGTGTCCGTTGACGAAAGGAAGACAAAAGCCTCCACTCATCTTGAACCAACTTAGAAAAATTATCTTTTACTTCTGATACTCAGATACTGGTAACACGCCGGAAACGTGAAGGACCTTGACAATTTTCAGTGAACTTCTGATTTTCGCCGTTTTCCGCGGGTTTTCCTGTTTCGTCGTTACCCTCTTAAACGGTTGCCTTTACGGCCCTTTTGGCTTGCGCATAGCTCCAAAAGTCCATCGGGCTGTGTTTACATCTTTCCAGAAGTTGAAACTTTCTACGTTCCAAGAATGGGGCTGATCATGGACGTTGCTGTTTTGTTCGAAGCGTGTCATGAGCTTCTTCGTGTCTTCTAATGCTGGCTACTAAGATCACTTGAAAATTTCTAGTTCAGACACACTAGGTGGAGGCCGATTCCCTGCGAGTTGGCGCCAAAATTTAACAGCTAATAAACAAAGGGTTATGTGCTTTTGGCTTTAATTTCGGCCAGTTTAAATCTATTCATTCTTTCTACTTGGTCGCGCATTTTTAATTGCAACGCTGATGGTAGCTACTATTATGATAGAAGCTTTGCAGAAGCGTAGCCATGTTTGTACCTCAACCGTTTAAGCAATTTAACTAATTGTACCGAGTTTCAAGAGGAATAAACCGCTCCGATTAAACACCAGGTTTTGCCCAAAGGCCCTTATAGTCATACTGCTTGTATAGAAAACAACCAGTTATTCTCAACCAAATGCGTGATCTTTGGGTAAAATTCAGCTCCCGCTGAGTGTTTAGGGGGCCTAGCTGACTGCATATATCACTTCCCCCATACTTGTCTCGCTTCCACGGAACTTATCCTCGTAAACAGTCAGCAAAATATCATTAGCCTCCATGTGAAAGCCAGTTCTACAGAAAATTAACATTGCACCAAACTGCCAAGCGCAGTGCCAATAGCTTGGCTACATGAATAAAGTCAAATTTTATGGAGTGAATAGTGTTAGTCGACAAAAGTGTATCAAAATGACGGTCCACTTCCAAACCAAAGTAGAGCGGACCGTGCCAGTCATTGTGTTGGGACCCAAACACACATTTACGGTCGGGCCGGGAAAATGTGTACTTAATGCGCCTTCTTGCTGCTGCTTAAGGATAGTTTTCATTAGTCTATTAGCTTTTGTTACATGCCAGTGCCTCAAGTAAAAAATTAGAACTGTGGTTACACAGCCCCACCGACACCTTACTCTCATCATTTATAATAATAATAATATTTATTCCCAACTAGTGGGTAGCATACCGTCGGGCATGATCATAGTATTACAGTCAGAATAAGGGCGTGGCTGGTGGGGTTTGTGATTAATGGGAAAAGGGAAAGTGACGTAAACAGTAAACATTAATGAAGTAGAGTTCATCACACCTGAGGTATCATGGGTAGGGATCCAAAATTACAAGGTGTTTTTATGTCCTATGGAGAATATATCAGATGGCACGAGATCTGAACGTTAGGTTTTAAAAGCGGCGGGCAAAGAAAACAATACGGGTGAGTGCATAACAAAGGGCTTCCTGACTGAAACGCGACAAAAACAAAAAACAAAAAAATCTTAGAAGCGAAACTGCCCAGCCAAGGTAGATTTTTGGCACAGCAGACAGTTATCACGGCTTTGCTGCAGTACTCTACCGGGACACTTCCACCCCACCAACCTACCACTTACAAGTCTTAAAAACCAGACGAATTATTCGCAAACCTGAGGTATTGTACACAACCTTGACGGATGCAGGGAGAAGAACCGAACGCACCCAGTAATACTCTCACGGCGTTGGTGTAATAGCGCTCGCCAAAATTTGGCTTCACAAAAGCAGCAAAAGAGCAGAGAAGATAGCAGAAAAATGAGGCGGAAGCCTTGTATACATTGGGGTGTCTAGCAGTGCACGACCAGAGCTTCGCCACATTCAGCATGGTGTCTGACATTGTCCGGAAACCTCTTCCAGAAAATAAAACGAAAATGGCAAGAATGAAGTTGCCGCCAGGAAGTTCTGTGGGGGAGGAAGCCTGATTCCAAATGCCCCGAATAATGATCTATCAAATTTTTGCTCAACAAGGGGTTATGAAAACCAAGAACTCCCGCATCACTATCCCTGCAGAACAGCGTTGTGAGTATTGACCATCACCGACTCGGAACCTCTTCAAGAGATTTGGTCTAGTTGAGTGAGCCAAACAATATGGGGAAATGATGCAGGGTCTCGTTTTTGAGTGGCTGGAGTACGTGCCTACTAATTGCGCGGTAGGCATGCATGTCCGACGTTTCCTCCACAGGGTGGGAGCATTCACATCACTGCAACAAAGCCCCTATTTCTGTCCTTGAAAACGAAAGCCTTGAGCATGTTTGGACGCAAACGGTCAGGATGGACATGTGAGCTCTACGCGGTAGCAACAAATGGACAACTAAAGCGACACAGGTTGGGTTCGATGTCCAAAAAGAGCCCTAAATCCCTTTTAAACACCGAAACAACGTGGAAAAACCATAAAGAGACGGTTCAGTCGGTACCGTGGCAACAGAAACAAAGGCTACACATTAGCGGTATTGAGACCAAAATCTGTCCTTGATAACCAACTTGTACAGACAAACTTCAAAAAGGTTATATCTGCATAAGCCGCACAGCATAACTCTACTAGCTACGTAGCGGCAATGTTGACCACCCTGGAAGACGTCTTAGGACAACCACCACCTATCAGATCCCCACCAGAGTGGGTGTCCTGTCCAACCCAACTGCCTTACAAGTTTTTGGGAAGATCCCTGCCAGAAATTCTCAGGCCGTTCATCATCCTTGCACTATATGCAACAATGGACACTGTATTGGCCAGGTTACCAGACATCCTCTAGGCCGAAACCAGCTTCCACTTCAAAGGCAACGTAGAATGTGTTTGAATCTGCGTGCCCACCTCCCTAAATAAACAGATCTCGTGAGCATTTTCGACCCGGTTTATGAAATGGATTTGACGGAGTAGTTCATTCTCTTGAACTACTTTTAGATCGAACAAAGTCGGTGGGAATCACAAGATCTCATTTTTACCCATTATGGGGCAGCCGAATGGAAGGCATAAAAACCGCAAAATCGAGGCGCATGCCTTTTGTCTACAATAATTACTGAAGATCATGTCTCGCTTATGAAACAGCCAAAAAGTTTTTGGTACAAATAAAAGGAAAGCTGGTGCGTGCAACTCGGTGCATGGAAATGGGGAAGAAAAACCACGGGTTGGGCGCCTGCTGATGTAAGATTTTATTCGGTGGAGATAGTCCTATGAAGGGACTTTCGTCGGACTAGACCATCCCAGTCGTAAGGGGTGGTGGAGAAAATGTTGATGAACACAATGGTGCTTAAAGTAATTCCAATTATAGGAAGCTCTCATAAGGACCGCACCATGGTGGCGCCCAGAAGTCAAGAACTCACATCTGATTACCTCCCAAGGAACGGATGAAAATCTGCGACAAGTAAATACCACTTGTGGATACTTCCTGAAGGATTCTCCTTTATATGTAAACCCTGACCATTGTCTGGAAGGCAGAATCTGAATGACCACGGAGTAAAACCCCCAAGCATGCTAGTGCGGTGATTTGAAAGTCAAAACATGGTGCGCGTTCGCAGCAGTGAGGGCGGTGCCAAATCCCTGAGACAGCGGAATTGAGGACGACAGCGGCATACGCCTAGCCATTTAGTCTTTATTAGCTCTCAAAGACTGCTCAGGCACGATCTTTAATTCTCAGTGGGTTCTCGGATATTTGCAATCAGTGAACGAGTGTCAACGGCACGGTAGTAGGGACAAAAGGTAACGGTTGACTGCTGAACAACTACTTTGAGGAAAGGAGATTGACGGACACAGAAAATTCGCTGAGGTCCTTGCGAGCTGCGCATGAACAAAACTTTTAGTCACACTTTGAGAACCCATTGAGCTAAGGGGCACCAAAGAACGGGCTGGCGCAAAAAATGACAAATATTATCTCCCATCGACTGGCCATCATCTGAACTGTTAGCGTGAGGTCATATAGAGCTTATAGTCATCACCTAGCTGAGGTAACTCAGGGGCACAGAACCTAACCACAGTTAAAAACCTTGAGCTCCTGAGCCCGTACCTTGGAAGCTGATTTCGCCAGCGTCCGTCGTGGTGAGAACGAAGTGTGAAGGTTCACTTAGATTATCGGGCGGGGTGGCCAGAATGCAACGAACTAATTAGGAAAAAAGTTAGGGGGAGTGAGAAATGATATCAAGATGGAATGAAGAATGTGTGCGTAGTTAGGAAGATGAGGAAAAATGACGGAAGGTTTCCCGGTTGATTGCTTGAACTGAATGTCTGCTTCCGTAATGTGATTGTAACCGCTATGGAGGAACTTTGCTCCCCCGACGATATTCCGAGCAAATTTACCGACGGTCCATACCTATCGACTTTGTTGCACTTATGGTTCCGATCTGAAAATCGTCGGCCTCTCACTGTATCTCCCATACCTCCAATGCGTTTACTGGGCTCCGGACCGGTGCCAGTCATTTGTCGCAAGTAATAACCACAATCATTCACCGCCAAGCGTGGGGTGCTGCAGTGATACCGCCTAGCGGGTTGCAGAAGAATTTCTTGAAATGGTGAATCGCGAGAACCACCTGAGCCCTTCGCCTTGGGTCTGTAGTGGATAACGTGAGTAAATACCAGTTCAAAGTATTGAAATCAAGTGAGAAAAAAATGGACGAGATGATACAACTCACAGTTCGTTGGTAAAGTTAGTTATTACCACCACAATAAATCCAAAGCGATCTCCTTCCTGGAATCTTCCTTGCTATATTCCTAGATACTTTCTATCCCGTCGTAGTCTGAAAGGTAGATCACCGCTCGGTAATTCACTGCCAGCGTAATTCGACACAGCAAGAAGGGAACACACCTTTCACGAGGTACAGAATTTGTATTGTGTCCATATTTCTTATTCGTTCATTTTGAACAAAAATTATTCGGTATGAAGAGAAGAGGAGTAAGCTGAGATTTTAGTGAGAGATAGAAAGTAGTACAAATTGCGTAATGATAAGTTACAAAGAAAGTACAAATGTACAATGTCAGAAGGATCACCATAGGCCTACGTACCTTAGCCCCATACGATGTACGACCATTCGATTTGCTGCTTTTCCACGTGAAAGATAGCTGCTAGCAGGTATGTAGATGCCGCTCAGTATTCGCACAACGAAATTATATTCCCGAAAGCTACGTTTTACAGTTCACCAATTCTCACCGAAAAATTTCTACATATACTCAGTTGTTCTGCAAAATATCTGCATGGGTGATTTGCTCAAGTGATGGAATCCCCAAGTTTATCATTCACCATCGACTCTGAAAACACTGCTCAATGTAATAAGACGTGAATAGAGGTAAAACGTGAATCGTCAGCAACGTACTATAATTGAAGATAGTTCAGTGCTGAAATAATTCACTGACCCCTCCAAAAACGTATTGGTCCTTATGAATGTTCGATACGCAGAGGTGCCAATCCTGGAGACGATTTTTGTTATCTATGTACGCTGGACCGGTAGAGTACCAAATTACCTGTTCAGGGAGCTCGGTACTAGCTATTTCGAGTTAACATCGCTGAAGACGCACTCACTATTGTGGGATAAAACATGCGAGTTGAAGAAATCTGAGGCTTGTAGATGTTCATGACCTATATAAGTTGAACATCAAGGTAAACACCGGACTTACCCATTGTAACTGGCAAAATGCGCCACGACAATCTTGTCGTGGTCAATAGCGGGCACTTGAGGGAGCTAACCTGACGCCCACGAATAACCTGCGACTAGGGGTTGACGAAGCCTAATTAACAAACCACATGGAAACTACGTCGATCTTAGCGGACAGCTGAACTAACCAAGCTGGACCAATCTAGCTGACATGCGCACCCATCCACCTGGAGTGGTCTAATTTGTACGCCAAGAACTTCACCGGCCGTTCTTTAGTATATATGTCCTGCCGGGAAGCGTATACGCTTGGTGCGCAGTGTTCACGGGATGACATAAGTCGGTCTATCGAAATATCACAATGAGCTGGCCGGCTAGGAACCTAGGAGCAATACTTACCCTGCAGAGGGAATACCAGCAGCGACGATCTCGTATAGGCTTGTTTGCACAACGCCATCTTCAAAGACTGGTTCGCAGTGCGTGGTTTATTGTAGCTTGGTGCCTACTGACTACCAAATCTTACGAAATTCGGGGCTTACATGAAATAAACGATGTTTCATAAGTAAACGAATCATCTGGAGCTGATGGTCTTTGAAGTGTCAAACGAAACCACTGTCGCCTCTTCCTTCTAACTGGTGCTCCAAAGTGCAAGTCATAATATTAGGCAATTAACTCATGTATGCCGATCGGTTCCTCCTTGAAGCCGAAAATGGTGGCACACGAGGACTTCTGGGACACAATGATTTGGAAATGCTTCAGTTTAGGTAGAAAGCGCAAGATACCCCCTTTGTGCACTGTTAGCAAAAACACGTTTGTGTATTCCGAACGGCCCACGAGCAGTGCAAAGGATAAATTATTGATCTGCAGACTCGCCTTTGGGATAGGCCTGAAGAGCATCACCGCACAGCGGGCAATGTTTGTCATCACAATGTTCAGCGTGATATTATACGCGATCCGTCGCACACGGGCGGTAAATGGCAGAAGACGGCCGGTCAAAAAGCGCACAAAAGCCCAAGTTTATGTTTACATGTCGCGGTCCAAGTGCCTCAAAACGTGGGAACATGCTTACTTAGCCATTCGATGGACGACATTCAGAATACAGCCGTCGCCTTCCGGAAGTTTGCGTCTGTCACAGTGATGTGAAGTATGCATTTCTAATTCTCGGCGTGCAAGGACATCTACATAGAGCGCTTCAGTGTGTCTGAGCAGTACACTGGTTTTCCAGGCAGCCGTTCGCATTCTGCAGACGTTTGTGGTCAAATTACCTAAGCGGATCATTTTGCTTGTAGTGAGGACCTTGTCAAGTTTATCTGCCATAGACTGCTGCACTGCTTGTCTCCTGGACTACCTTCGCCTCCGAGGGGACCTAATTCTTACCTGTCCCCTGTTTGAATAAAGCTTGGCAAACAAATTTTTCACCGTTGACCCAGCAAACACCCGGCGTGGACATAGTAAGAAAATTTTCAAGCTCAGAGCACACACATTCATTAGACAAATTTTTTCATTTCGGGTAGTAGCTGCGTGGAATGACCTCCGACGGTTGTACACGCTCCTTCTCGAACCAAATTTAAAGCGCTATTAGACATTTATTTATGCGAATCCTCGTGCTGGCAAGCATACCGCCGCGCTCTGAGAACATAAAAAGTAGTGCTACACACCTTTACACTTGTGACTTTCAGGTGGACGACAGCCACTGACCGACAAGAACAAAACCGACCCGGGAAACTTGAGCGAAGGCCTCGATCCTGTGCATCAATCCGTGAGAATTCACACGGCGGCGTTCCACACGTGGGCAGGGTATTGCAGATACCCAGCTCCTCCTCGTTTAGCCATCGATTTACTGAGAGCCGATCGTGCAAATTTCGGAAGCCTTCTGGAAATGTCGTAGATAATAGCAGGTTATCAAGAGATCATGAGGTTCCCTGTCTTATTAAACAAAAACACGCTGGACAGCCGGTGCTTCGAGTGCTGTTTCTCACTAAAATTACACCCTCAGCTGCGCAAACACCACATGAATATCATTTATGCAATCCTTAAGCGCCTTCAGAAACGCCGTGAAGGGTAAAAAGGATACGGCCATTTTGAGGCCATTGCATAGCGAATTCAAAGGTGGATGTACTACAAAAATTTAGAAAGGAGGATAATTAAAACAAATGGAGTTAAAATGAGAGTAGACTACAGTGGTATTTGGCTTGAGCATGCATACCATAAAGTGCAACATTTTGGCGTGAAACGTTTTTCATCCACTCGCAATGGTTTTACAGATAAGAGCAGTGTGCTCTCAAGTTTTGTTTATATATAATATATATATAGAGCAGTGTGCTCTCAAGGATTGGTCATATATATATATATATATAGACTGGTATTTCGCATCGTTCGAGTTTATATCAATCATTTTCTGTTTACAGAAAACAGCGCTACTTCCAAATTCCAACTAAACGCGCGGATACCTGTAACACTGGAGAGGGGCATTTTTCCTGACCTAGAAAGTTACTTATGCATCGTGTATTGAGACCAGCTAACGCTGATATAGCAGTAACAGTATCCTACATAAAATTATCCCGGGCACCATGTAGTCGTGAAACTATTGAGGGAAAAATTCATTTGCGAGGAACACACTAAGCCTGTCTGTGGTTGTCATAAAACCGTCAAAAGTTCGTTCGGTACTTTGGTCACTCGAAAAGCATGTAGCAGACCCTCTGTCTGTTTAAATTCCAGCTTTGAACAGTTGCCTACACGGGTTGGGACGAATGCAGTAGCTCTGGGCACTTCTTATATCTGATGAATTTGAAAAATATTAAATAACCTATTTCGTGTCTACAAAATCACGCTCATGAAATCTAAATGCCGTGGGCCACTATTCCTAGGATAGTCCTGCCTTCATTCGGGTGTTCGGTCTCTTTATCTGCTATTATCGGTCGAAGTCTAAGTGGGAAACGTGTCTTGGGTCCCTTGCCAAAATTTCGAAGAACTATTAGCTTGTCCTTGCTTTTACTATCTAGCCTCAAGCGTTGAAGTTAGGAAAATATGATCGGAGTTCATATCATCATTAATCAAGACCGGACGGGAATCAAGCCCTTGTTTGTGTACACCTGTAAGTCCACGTGAAATCCGTTTAACACGAGGAATAAACAGGATATTCTTGTGAGATTTCTTGGCCACTGGAAACCACAACTTCACAGTGGTTTTGGCAGCATAGCCACAACTGAAATTCTCCGTTATACACTTTGAAATGCGTGAAATGAGGTAGCAGACCAATTGGTTTACCTGGGTAGCTGTATCAGTCCCGGTGGTCTCGCGAAAGATGGTGGTTTCACCCGGATTGGGAAGGCCAGAGCAGCTTATTTGAACCTGCGTCACCTGTGTCGTAGGCGTGACATCAGCTTATCCGTCAAGGTTTGAGTTTACAGTGCTGCGGTGCACTCTATCTTACTATATGGATCAAAAGCCTGGCCGCTGCACGGCGAGGATGTCATTTTCTGACGATTGCTCTCTTCGGAGCATCGCGCGAATCTGGTGGGAACACTGGATCAGCAATGCTGAAGTTAGTCGAATGGTATTCGGGAGAACTAACTCACTCTCGATAGATGAACTGAACACAGTGCATCAGTTGCGCTGTTTTGGTCACGTGCTGCGCATGCCAGTCAACTGACTTCCTCAAAGGGCTCCTTTCGCACAACCACATGAAGGATGGAAGAGAGCCAGAGGCGGTCAAACAATGACTTGGCAGTGGAGTATAGAATCAATTACCACCAAACTCAGCTGCGCTGGTCATTGCCGTCTTCCTGGATGGAAACCCCGAGACGGGCCACATAAATGGTGGAGTCATTGTGAGACATGGCCCAGTTGCGCCGTCAAAGGTGCTCATGTACCCAAGCTATTGCCTTCAATGCATGGCTCCTTTCCCAAACGCCTCTTTTAAGAGTCCCCTTACAGTTCTGCATTTACGCACTAATTTATGAGCTCCAACCTCCAATGAGCAGCTACCAACCCCACTTCCCCGAATCATCGGTGAATGAAACTGTGGCAGCTACAACCACTGTACGACAAGCACGCGGTTTTACAGCTGACAATGACGATGATGATATTGCCATTTTTACTCTTGTATTCAGCTTCTTTCGAAGAATTGATGGCAACTTTTGTGTTCCGTCAATCTGTAACTCTTAGTCGGCAACGGTTGTACAAGTAGGTGAGATTTTTCGGTGACCCACTTGGCAGTAAGCTGAATGAAGTGAAATCTATATGTTAAATGTTGGACGCTTTTGTGACTTCCTGTAATCACAGGCATTAAAGAAAACAACACAATATGGGACTAAATGAGTAGATGGCTTTGTGGGAGACTTCACAGGTTGCTGCATAAATCCAATACAGCTTGAAAAAAAGCATGAGGGCTGCAATATCGCTGAGCTTCTTAAGCCTGGATAAGACTACCCGCCAATTCAGGGCTGAATAGATGAGTCCTACTACCTCGTGTTCTCGCAAATTAATTTCCAAACAAGCCTAGGAAGTTTAGTAAATCCGTTTGTTTTTTTGTATGTTGGTGCATATCCCTGTGGGTCTTTTGGAATGAAACGTTTATGATAGCAATCAATTTTTGTTTTGAATTAAGTTATATACTTACAGCATTCGAATTAAGGCAACTTAGTGAATTTTCCACAGTATCCTCTTATTTTGAGGTCCAACTAAACAAACTTCATGGAACTGGTCTAAAAAGACAATGAAATTTTAAACCCAGTTGAATGCAGTGTGTGTGAAAACTGTCTCTAGTTTTGATCACAACCATTATAGGTTGAACTAAGAATGAGTACTAAGTACTTATAGGCCATGCCTCTTAACAGCTTAAACTGAACAACAGAATATAGGCGCAAAAATTTCGCCATTCCATGTAATGGCAACTGCAGTTCACTTAGAAAAAACTAAACATAATGCATGGGCGTTCAGTAGGAAGATGGTCATCTTAATTACGAACAAGTGCACCATCTGATTAATTTCCAAAGCGAAAAGTTTGGAATTTTGTCCATAGCATCCCTGTGGTCATTAGTGTGTCGACATTTGTTGAAAAACTGACTACCAGTGTGTAATAAATTAGTCCAACTTCTCACAATCTTCACGGAGGAGCCAGTGGTTACTGAGCCAAAAAGCGTAGTGCTTTGGAAGTAATAAATACAAAGCAGAAGTATTCCGGTTTCAATTACAGATCTGACCATGTCTCGGTGATTAGATATCTTGTTTCTGGAGTTGAAAACAATGATATCCCCCTCACACATAGGCTGAAGGAATTTCCAATCAAAATTACTGTAAGCGATTAGTGATTAGCTTCTCAAACAAAACAGTTAGCATGTAATAGCACGAGACTTTTTTCCAAGGGGATTCGATAATTCGTGCTTGCTCACGTATGCTGCTCCACTCCATTGCCCTATAGCTGTTGTCATCTTCTGCGACAGGATGCGTCCCCCTCAACAGTGTCGGGAATTGATGCTCCTGGGTGCGATAACTATTTATACCTCTTTTAGCCGACGCTTTCTTCTATTAATCCGATTCCAAGTTAATTTCTGTTTTAAGGACACTGACTCCAGTTAAATCGCAGACAATTACTTCAAACAACAGCGTACACTCATCAATCCAATGGTAATAACTAGTACAACTGTTTTTTGTGGATATAAGCTACCCGGTCAACAAGACTCAGTTATTTACTACCATTTATCGGGTTCCAAACAAAAGACCGCAAATGGTTCGGCGGTTGGCACTGCACACAATCAAACTGGCCTCTATCAAAATGCTGGGTCTAACTGTGAGTGCACGAGAGCGATCTATCCGACTAAACTGATCGTCAATCGACCAGCCACTCGTGTCAGATGAATATTAGCCACTTTTCAGAGGTTTCAGTGCTGGATCTGGAAAGGGAGTAGCACGAAATGGGACCCACTTATATCTTCCTGACGCAGGAGGAGCAGACTGAGAGAGTGAATTCAGAATTCGGAGTTGATGGAATCTATGAAGACTCCTCAAAGATCTCTGAATGTGTTCACCAGCTACTTCTTTTAAACAAACTCCATAAAAATGAAGTATTATCCTTTAATAGTCCGGAAAGCCAAATCGAAGCGTGATGCTATTATCGAGTAGAAAATCCCGCTGCGATCTGAGTTTTCTATGGGCCAGGACTCAGCCACGATCCACTTGCTTTGTTGCTCGTCAAACTCAATAATGTTACAGACTCCGTCCCACTCCGAACACGGAACTATGAGAAACAAGCCCCATGACAGCGTCCCAATAGGAAGTATCCTCATCCTTTGGGTGCATATAAATCACTACAATGACAAAATATCACCATTAGATACTTCACGAGCCTGTGGACGGATTTTACAATAACCATCTCCCACATTCATCCTCACTTGGGAACGCAAGGTAACCTGGAGTGCCTGGCAAAATTCCACCAGCGGAACCTCAAGTAAGCAGAGGCGTATCACTAAATAGTTTTCAGGTTCCAAAGTTCTCCAGAGAAGGGGTCGAAAATATTTTCCGGTTACATTACAATCTATAAGACAAATTGTAGGATAAACCAAGTTTTATGGAACACTCTCATGGCAAATGACCACACTGTAAAAAGAAAATGTAATAAGGAAACCTCTCTGTTCCATCAGTAACACAGTAAAGGACATCGCTCGGACGACGGAGTGGAATATGAGTCCAAAAAACACTGCGCTCATTTTCAGCAAACAGGATCCTGATGCACACACTGTTGCGCGTCGTGAGTGACCAAAACCTGGTTACTAGGTCCCAACTTTTTAGCCTAGTATTCCTCAAAACCAATAACATGACTGTGTACACGAGGTGAACGTGCTACTAACACTACGCTTCTCACATCGAACGCTGCTCCCCGACATGCGCAGTTAGAGGTCACGTTCTCCTGCTAGATGAGGCCCGGCATTTAATTCACCAAACTCGTGATCACAACACTACTATAGCTAGAACATAGGATGAGTTTAGGAAAAAAGCATCATGTCAAATAGGATCTCTGATAAGACTTATCATTCCCGAAATTTCAGACACGGCCAGACTTATCGTCTACTGAAACCAAACTGGCCACAGATCAGATGTTTTCAGTGTATGGGCTGCAAGAAAACCTAGTGAGACCTATCCTGAATGCTTCTATAGATCTGGCACACTACATGCCCGGAAGAGCGTAGTCACCGTTAATGACCGTACCCCATGGGAATATTCCCGTTTTTGACGTCTTGATCAAGCATTTCTTCTTTGTAGTCTGCTGAAGATAAAGTGCACACTATCAACAGTGTACACAATATCTCGTTGGTCAGGGTTATCCGATGTTAAAATCGAGGGCACCCGCAAATGCGGTGTATAAAATATTCTTCTAAGACCCTTCCCCCCCCCCAAAAAAAAAAAAAACAAGCATGACATGCCGTTTGGAGCCGCTGTTCTGCATCAGTACTGAGAGCATATTAAAACGCCGACTGACAATCGGAGCTGTTTAAAAAGCTAGTGATACCACTCGGGTCAAAATGGCTAACTTGAACTACGTCAACCTCCACAGATACACAAGGAGGCACAAATCAGGCTACTCTATTCTAACAGGCACGTTCTCTTCGTTTTAGATAAAATATGGACCAGACCATATAAGGCGGATAGAAGTGAAACCCGACAGGAGAAATAATGGTGCAAGCCACGGATGAAACTTTGTATCAGCAAGGGCAAGGCTTCAACAAATCAAAGGAACATAGTTTGGGAAGATATTATTCTGACCCAAATCAAGATGATTACTTTATCATCGGTCCAACTGATAAATTCGCACCATCTATCGCTTACCGAAACCGCCTTAAGTACAGACGACGAAGTGCATCACTTAGACGTCAAGACAGTCCCGGCAATCCGCCGAATCAACAAATTCCAGGGAATTATCTAAAGAAACTTAAAATCGACCGCGGAAACCAGAAAAGACATCACAAGAGAGAGAACATACAAACAGAAGGTCCACGCAAACTGCTAGAGGAGGAAATCAGGCGAATACGTGCCGAACTTGAGCAAAGAAAACACCGTCTGAAAAATGTAGAAACTACTTCACAACCCCTTCCACAAAATAGTCAGCCACACGAATCGGGTGAACTCAAGCTAAAGCTGGGAGACAGCCCAGTGGTAACTGGGTCACACAAAACTCCACAGGCACCCAGGGCGGTGAGGAAAAAGGGAACGCTTGAGTATATAGTAGCTCCTAACATAGAAAATAAAAGACGACGGAAATCATACAGTCCACTTGCGCAACCTCGTCTAACTGAATACCAGCGAGCGTATAAAGCTCCGGAACTTACTCCTATCCCACAGCGGCCACGGACTGCACAATCAGAATTCCCAACCACCTTCAAGGCCAGTAGTCACCACGGACAAATAGATATATTCGAAACTGAATATGCACGTGAGTACAAGCCATTCAGATACGTACCAATAGATAAACTCAATGCGACCACCTTTATCCGAGATCCGAACGTTAATATTGTACCAATACCCAGACCCAAATCCGCCTACACACTCGTGAGGTCACAGCAAATAAAAGATACGGAAAATGGTTACCCGAGAAGCAGACAGGAAACATCATCTCAACCAGACTTATCTAAAAAGACTAGGTCACATGAAAGCCGATACACTTCAGAATACGGTGCCAAATACCACAACTATTTTGGATTGCAGCCTAATTCTAATGGGTCAACTGAATGGATGAGGGTGTTGGAAGGAATACGTAACCAGGCAGATTTATATCGAAAACGTGACCTAGAATCGCATTTCACGCGTGACCACTTGGCCCAATTGGCATCCGCTTTTGTGGACTATTGGGATCAACCAAGCAGCGACCGATATGCCCGGAATCGCGAGAAATCCCTAACAACACTAGCACAGCCTCCTGCGGGAAAGCCGTCAGAACTATGCAGTGAAGAAAATGAAGAATGCGAGGCACATAGCACGATCTCGGCGCGCCGACGGGCTATGATGGATAGTCATCATGTAGCGGAACTTCTTCATGAATACCAAGTTTATGATCCCAAATCATATTCAAGTGAAGTGAAGCCGGAAAGCACACACTCAAAAGGTGAAAAAAATAATCAGAGGCAACTTGTCAGACAGAATGATGCACAAGCGCTCTCCACACACTTTGAAAACCAACTCTCTTCAACTTCTCCGGATATAGAGATGGAAAAGCACGGTACGGCTGGCCAACTGAGCAATATCCACAGAACTTCCCAGCAAGGCAACAGTCTGAGCCCAGTCTCCACTAAATCCATTATGTCCAGTGCTACACCGATTTCAGAACCAACAAATTATACCAACGAACAAAGAAACCATGCGGTCAATGATAACAGTCATCAGAGGAGATGCACACTCCCTTCCGGCGATTACCTATGTCATCCATACGCAGAAAATCATGAATACCGAAGCTGGGACTACATCTGACGTAATCGGCTCTTTTTGATGGACAGTAATCGTGACGCACCATCATATTAACTAGGATTTTATTACTTCATTTTGTAAGCTGAAGAAACCAACAAAATGAGTGTTTACTTGTGTTTTTTTACATCCGGTCTGTGGGAACCCATGTGGACAGCATAAACGGAGGGAGTCCGCATTAGCGAAAAAAGCCTTCAAATGGGGTTACAATATAACAATACTCCACATCAAGAAAAGAGTACGGGAAAAGGCTCCGACAACGGGGAAAAGGAAAACCGGTAGGATTAGGTACGGCTTGGGGCTGTTTATACTGCAGGAGGTATGATAAGGAATCAAAGGCAAGTGAAAAATCAAACAGGCCGCTGGTAATAATGCTGAAAAAGACTAGATAAAAGCACACGAATTTACATGGTAAAACAAGGTCGGTACATGGAAAGTCATTAGGTAGCTCGTGTTATAGCTCGCGTTGGGGCTGTTTCATAGCGATCAGGTGGCCGTGCTCATTGCGACTTAGGATCAATGCATACAGAATAATTTCCGCCACAAACGCTTATCTATTTTCGAATCGTCTACGGTGGCCTTGGGTTGATGAAATCCTGGAGGATTATGGGATGCGTTGTGAAGCGAACTGGTTGTGGATTTTCGGGAAGAACCTGGTGAAACCACCGAGCCATTTTTTGTTTCACGGAAGCTTGGCATTTGATTACATTGTGCAGGGCCTCCAAGTTCCGCTACTCGTAGTCCACACCAGATTGCTAGGTCAAAAACCGTCTTCAGGTTTTTCTGTGTCAAAGCGGAACACTCAATGTAAGCCTCAGCCCCAAGCTGTGACGCCAGCTGTTCGGCTGTCTTCTTGTCAACCGGTTCCTCACCCTGTTTCGACAATTCTAGCAACTGGCCGATATCATTTCTAAGGTCACAGGCGCAACCAACGAGAAGGAATGCAGGACCAGGAATCCTGTGGGCTTCAGGCCTTATCCCACGAGTTGGGCCACACGATCGGGATCTAACTGCGGATAAGTGTTTCGTAAGCTCTTTTGAGCGAACTTTACGTTCACTTGGTGGAACCGTCGACGACCGCGTGGCTACTAATCTCTCAGCAGCCGGGTTGAACACGAGGTGGGCGTTGGAAAGTTCATCTAACCATTTGTCCCGCAGGGATCGGAACGACGAAGGTTTGACGACAGAAAAGCAAAGTAGCAGCACGTGAACACCGGGGTAGGAAAATTGCCGGAGAGAAGCGACTTCGTTCTAGAAAGTCAGAGCAGATAGAAGTAGATGAGGAAGCTTAGTAGCAAAGGTAAGAGGGTGCAACAAACTGACTCCCTCAAGTTGAATAGAGAACTTGTGAGATGTCATCCAACTTCAGTTCAGCAGAAGCGCGTATTGCAGTAGCAAGGCAATCACACTGATGAAATATACTACATGTATCCGTGTCTAAAGGACACGGTCGCATTTGAATGAAGATGGTTAGTCTTCTACATGTTATAATGCGGCACATTTACCGAAACTCAGAACCCAAACTTCCACGTTACAAACAGCCTGCTGACCGTAAAGCTACTAGATTATCTCGTCGGCCGTCGCCAGTAACGGATACAAGTGGTTGCTGTTTCTCATATGTATTGGTCAATCACCAGTGGGTCCTATCGTTTACCACCTAATAGGACACGACATTTCGGTTGCGAGATGGGCCAAGTAATGAGAGCGCCAATTTACTGACGGGAAGGTGCGTGGTTCGAATCCGACTTCTGCCACTCGACTTCCCCTATCTAGGCTTGGGCAACCTGGCAGTATCCCGGCCCTCGTGCCTCCTTCGTGTGGCATGGCAGCTAAACACTGAAAGGGTGCTACAGCTGGAAGATTTTTTATATTTTTATATTTGCATGATCTTCCTAACAGCTTCCATTATCAGCACCTGTGGTACTTGCCCATACTACACTTCATATAGGTGGCGGAGTAAAGCTAATCACATGAGTAGAAAGTGAGTGACATTACCGGCTTCCCTGACATCTTATCCATCTTCTACGGAGCGAAAGCTAGCTTAGCTTAAGCAAGTTGTTTTTAGTTACCTACGAATCATTCATCGATTATCTTTTACGTGAGTAGGAATCACGTACCACCAATTAAGTGAATCTAAGCTGATCCGAGCCGCAGCGAGTCCATGGACCAAAGCATGGAAACGAAATTCTATCCTTATTCGTTTTGGTTTGCAGATGCAATGATGCATCGAAATAGTAGCAGAACAAAACATTTTAGCACTTGACTTGAAAGTATCATGCAGAGTGTATCAGGTTTATGCTTTGTAAAACATCGAATATCAGGTTATTTCAAAGCCTTAAATGGCTAAATAATTCTTTACCAGTTGCTGATATTCACCTGTTTCAGGCAGACAATCTACCGATCTACAAGTGGCATATTCTAGCAGGTAAAAAACTTGGAGGAAGTAAAGACAACCAAACAAAAGCATCCGTTGTTTACCACCCAATTGATAATCGGACTACATCTACTCAACTATAGAAAAACAGGCTAACTTCCTTGCCAAGACAGGGTAATAACATCACTTCAAGACTAACAAATAAGTTCACTTATAACAAAAAGGTAAAACCACTCGGACACTTCAAAATAGGACAAATACTAGGTTGTCGGCAACTCAGGACATCCTGAAGCAGTTTTGGGATTCCGACTGTGTATCAGCACACATAAAGAAAATAAGTTTGCGTAGTAACCGCTTTGTTTAATGAACTGTCACGAAAAAAAAAGCAGTTTGGTAGCGAGAAGTACTGGATACTTGGTTCCCACTGCTTGCTTCCATGAAAGAAATAGGGATCTGGAATGAAATCAAACAAAACAGATTTCCCCGAAAAGGAATTTTCCTGGTTCACGAGTAATCCGGTTTGACAAAAGTTAGATATTTGACCAATATTCCTTTAGCAGATAGGAGCCTTTTCCCAGGAGAAGCCAATACGCTCCGGTCTCGAAAGTGAACGCAGACTGTGGTGGTTGTGTTCTTAGTGCTAAATCATCACCCATCGCAACCGGTCCGTTTTCAGGCTCAATTCTAGATGACAGATGAACAGAGGTCCAGTGGAAGAGTGACAAAAGCACAATATTCGTCCGTGAATCGACTCCCAGTGTGACTTTCGCCTAATCCCTGTTGTTGCTGGTTGAATAGTCTGCAATACGTGGATATCAGTAACTGACTGTTATGAAAGTAGGGAGACGTTGAAGTGCCGTAAGAAGGTTTCTCCACATCCGTCTTTCGTTCTTTCTGTGATAAGACTGTTCGTGCGTATAAAGTTAATTAAGTTGACATGTCATTGTTTACAAAAGTGATATGGGACCTTTGGGTCTTTCTCTACTTGGTAATCATAAAAAGCGTTCCGACTACGCATCTAGAAAAGGACTGTGAAAAAAACTATACAGCAAAACCTGAATACATCAAGTTGCGTCAAAATGACCGGACAACTGATTGGCTGAACGACGGGGCAATCGCTGTGTAATTACTTGCAACTAGTAAAGACGTTTACTCATACAGTACACTAAGGATTAAAGTGAGGTGCAATATAACTACACAGTTGTAGCTTCCTCTTTCACGAATACAATCAGGAGACTAGTTACAAGAAGATACCCACTTAGTACAACGAGAGAGTCGTGGAAAATATTCATGTTCCAAAAAAAACCCTAACATGTAATCACGGTTGTCAATGGGGGAAAACTGAAAGTGAGAAACGAAATCAACCATGCAAGAACCAAGGAACTGTGTTCCAGGATGACAGGATTTGAATGTTGATAAATCCCACAAACCTGTGTTGGTTCTGAGCGCAGTTGGCCATGTAACCATGGTGTGGATGTTTTCAGAGTAAAATGGGGTGGCAGCCGAAAATTCGTCCACACTTTATCGGACAAAAAACTGTGTATCAGAGAGTAGGTTTCAACCCACTCGACCCACATGCCTTAGGTGACAGCATATGTTTCACTGAGATCGATTAGGTGCCATGTCCTGTGATGTTTTCGACCACGTGCAAAAAGAATCCTATGGGCCCCGCCTACGGAGAGTGAAATCTTGTAGTCCTGTTTGACTGTGGTCGCTTTTATTTTCTCTCGCCACGTCATAACCTGTCCTCCCTTCACCAACTAGGGTAAGGGGTGGAACGCAACATTTTCACGAGCAGGCAGTGGTTGCACACTTCCAGTGCCTGTCCTAATCGCCATAAACGTAGACCTCTGGGCCTTACGTGCTACTTTAGCGATTCTGATGCTTTAGCTCTTTATTGTGTACATGCAGCAGCCAGCTACCGCCTGCTATACTATGGAGGCATATGTGATTTAGAACTTGTTTCAGATAATCGGATAGGGGAGAAGACAACCTTTGCAACCACAAGTTCGACCGCCTTTACATTTGCATTATGCCTTCGACGGAATTCAATTCTGACGCCAAAAATGATGCCTCGAAAACGTGCACAATGACTTTATTTGCCACAGTACGATCACAGATTATGCAGCTGTCAAGATACAGGAATCGACGAACAAACGTAAGTTCGTCATTCTGAAGTATCCAACAGGCCCACGAACGATGCGGAACTTCAAAAAAATGCACTTAGGAAGTGCAAAACGTAAGCCGAAACATGCAACCAGTTTCTATAATCTATTTGGAATAATTTATACAGACAAGTCATCGTCAAACAACAGGGGACGTTGTTCTCACAATCTGCTCTGCTACTCCTCTCCGATACTCATATTCACGATTTCATGTGGTGTGCCCTACATAATAAATTCGACGATAAAATGAAAAATAAAGAGGACGACCTTGTTACGAAACTCGATTTATAGTGCACTCTAAACCGACTAGAATGGGCGCAAACCTCGTTCACAAAACCCAAGGGTATGTAAAAGCAGAAGAGGCAAACTATCCAAAAACTTCTCTGAAATCTAAGAAAGAAGTTTTAGTCGCCCTCATGTGCGGTGGTGCAAATATGCGGTTCATCCGGCCTTTACCTAGTCGCAACCCTGCTTGACACCTCGGATTTGCGCTTCACGTGTCCAAGTTAGAAGTGGTAATATTGAGGTCATTTTAGTGTCACGATAGCAAAGTTGCCATCTGTCGAGATGGAATCAGGGTAACATTGCTGTACACCTTTTCGTGGGTCGTAAGCAGCTCGTTCAGTAATCATGACACCGAATGAACGCACTGCAGAGACGCACAGAAATGAATCTTCAACTTAGACTTCGCCAAGTGAATGACTAAGCTCACTACCTTTAAATGCCTTCCAGGATGGGGACCGTGCGATCCTCACTGTGCCTGGTTGGAGACACTACAAGACATGGCTGCCAACCGATGTCAGTGGCATTCTTGTTGTCAGTTTCTATCCAGAATGCCTGAGTGAATGTCTGGAGGTGTCGGCACCCCGGAACGATTGTGGTAAGCTAGCACTAAGTCCCTCCCCTGTCCACCTTTACTCTTTTCTTTACCATAAGGCTTTCAAATAAATCATGGTTGTACGGCAGTGAAGCATCGGTGTTGAACACTGATGTCATGCTGTCGGTGATGATGATGATGATAATGATGACTACTTTTAAATCGATTAGTGTGTCCAGTTGGCCGAATGCGAGAGATGAGCTGAGCCTCACTGTCACCAGAATGTGGCTACAGGCTGGATACAGACGGAATGGTCGGTCAAGAAACACGTGACTTTTGATATCACAGTGAAGGGCGCACACGCGAGCAATTGCATAACAATTTATGCAGTCCCGTCGATCAACGGGTGTCAGTGACAAAGCCGGATTGGAGGGTCTGGCAGCCNCCACTAGGTAATCAACAAGAGCGGTTCAAGTCTAATTATGTCCGTGCGCTGAGAACACTACACAGCAATTTATCTTACCTGGATTTTTTTAAAGGACTTGCAAGCTCTTTCACAGTAACTGTCGACAATCAGCATTGGTAGATGTTCTGTGAAACTCAGCCTCAAGCAGGAGTTAAAACTTACAAGGAATGTGCCAAGAGGGAAGACAGGACCCATAATTCTATTTTATCACTTGGCTTAAGTAGGTAGGAGATATTCCAGGAAGCTCCGAATAAAGCAGATGGTACTTGGTTCAGCGTTGCGAAATTCGGTAAGTGGTCTAAAGATCAGTCAACGCAATCTCGATTTCAAAGATATTTCTGGATGGTTTCCGCAGTTACGCCTCAGCAATGGGGGTATGTCACAAACAAACTGTGCTACGTTCTTTTAAAAAAGGGTATCGGCTGTTTTCCGTCCATGCAAAATCCAGCTGCAATTAAATGTGGACAAGTGCACGGCCTGAAGTTTGCCCATGGTTATCTTGGTTAATGGCCAGCAGCTGCACGAAAACACATGATTGGTTGTTGGTACAGGCAAGTCAAAAAGGTCACAGAAAGCAGATTCTCGGGAAGAAGTTACAGCGTAACCCACTTCAGGTGGTTCCACAGGCAACCGGAAATCTCAGTCTGGCAGTTCGCCACCCGCTCATAGCCAATAATTGCTTTGGGCTTGCTGGACATACAAGTAAAGTGAACGAAATTTCAGCGGTAAACTTAACATGTCAGAAAATATTAGCAAAGTTGGCAAACCGAGTGACGAACAAATCTGATCGACATATTGGTCTGAGCAACGTAGTTCGCCCCATCCACTTCAGTCGTCTAGAAGTTCCGCCATTTCATTTGTCCTATCGGGAAGCAAGGTTGTGGCCGTAATGTCTCTACGGTTATTCGAAAATTCAAACGGCCAGTGTTGCAGCATGAGTAGAGTCTCAAAAGAGTGAACGGTAACCAGTCGTTAAGGCCGATAAAACTGACTACAAGTGATTACCTCGCCACATGAGACTCAAGCTTCATACAGAACATCTCTCTACGCAGAATTCAAGCCTAAAAAATACGGATGTCAGTTGTTTCTGTGACAGGAAGAAGCTTGGTTGTTACAAACTTGTACATCTTGACCTTGCTTCATAAATTTTCCTAAAAGATGGGATAAAAGTGGAACTGCTTATGTCGTGCCAGTGTCCCGTTTGTCACGGTACGCGCGCCGCATCGTGTGACTGATAATAACTGTTGGATTGCATCCAACTGTCAAGTTCGGCTGACGGACCGACAGCCAAGCTGCACACCCAAGCCGCCAATATCCCGCCAAATCGCAAATGACAATATTGCTTTATATCACCTTAAAAATGGCTCCGGTGCATTTTTGGTGACTCTGGGACGTCTTACGAATAATCCTAGGACAACCTAGCGAGATTTCCTGTGAGTGAAAAAGGTACAGTATGTTAAAACTCCACCAAATTCCTTTGTTTCGTCGGGTTGCGTGACATGTGAGAGCGACGACCTGAAATTGATCACGACAATATGACCTGTAATGATTACGTCAAATCTGCAACTGTCAAAAGGAATTAAGCATGGTCCACAGAGAGCAACATACTTCACTGCTGTGTATTGATGGCTGGCCTCAGGATAGTTTTGTACTGTATCTTGGGGGTAATTCAAACTAATTAATGTTGTTAGCAAAATACAGTAATTTGCAAATTACACTGGTATTATTGGTGGACTCAAATGAGCCTCTTGTTCAAGATAGTGTTCATATGAATGTGCTGCGCAGACAGAGTCGTATGTTACAGCTGGCATGACAGTGCAGATATCACTGTATATTTTCTCGACAGAACACACCACATTTAAACGAGCGTAAGCAAGTATACTTCAACAAACTCGAACAATTTGGTGTTTATGAAGAATATCAGGTTGACGAGGACTCGGGAACTACGTCTATCTGATAAGCCCCAAGAATTGCAGTCATTACCACCGGGAAAAATAACCGATGTTGTTTACGCGCGATAAAAGCCCCGTTGAATTTTTTCAGGGGCATGCAATAACGTGTTCCCATCGGCCCCGTTCACCTCCATCTGTAATCTAAATATTAATTAGTGAAACGCCCACATAATCCCCTCGACGGTACATGTATGTGAAGGGAGGCATATTGAAGCAGTGTGGACAAACCTGCATTAGTCTAGTCAGGCATCACCTTGCTATCGTTTGGAATGCTCTGACAACCACCAGTGGTATAGGTGAATATACATCGCCTAGACAGTAGAATAAAGAATGAAGTTTTTCTATGAGTACACATGCGGCGAGATGGACCAAGTGGTTAGAGCGCAAATTTGCTGATCGAAAGGTCCGTGGTTCGAACCCGACGTCTGCCTCTCGACTTCCCCCGTCTAGGCTTGAGCAACCTAGCAGTATCCCAGCCCTTGTGCTTTCTGTGAGTGGCATGGCAGCTAGGCACCAAAAGGGTGCTACAGCTGAACGATTACGAGTACACATTTCTACAGGATGGTAGAGGACAGACAGTTTTAGGAGGAATTTTTTAATAATTTTTCAGTTTTTTTTAAACTTCAACTGGATTTTCCGATCAAACATGTGACAGTCTTGGATCAAACGTTTTACCGTCACTACAGTCCAGTGTTTACTTGATTGCGTGCTCCTTGAATGCTTGTAGAAAGTAGAACTAAGCAACAGCATGTCATTTTACCGTTGTCAGTTTTGCGAAAAGATCTGTGTTCTATTATTTGAAACAAAACAAAGTGAGCATACAGCCCTATCTTGGGATGCATATGAGGTAACCTAAATTTGCTTCAACTAGGCACTGGAGAAAGGCAAACTGGATCCTTTACTCAAGATGTTATCCACAGTCTGATACAGATGGCGTGTTTCAAAAGCATTTTGCTCCATCGAAACATAAAACGCATGCATCGTACACCTGAATGCGGATGGAGCGAGAGGGCGAGTCCAAACGATAGTAAGGACATGCCATTTCTGACCGGTACCTCAAATAGCAGTAGACAATACTGAAAATCGGTGGGCTCGTCCGAAATCCGCAAACTGATTAGGCGCCGAACCCAAGACGACTGTATACCTAGTCAGCGTAAACGACACGCACAGGAAATCGACCAAAAAGACAGGCTGAGGATGCAATACACCATTTTTGAATCAGCGCCGTTGGGCACTGCACTTTCCTGTGAGTCACAGCCCAATATTTGTCCCAGACATCAGTAATTGGAGATGAACAGTCCCAATTTATGGACTTTTTGACAATCCGGTGTGCAACAAATAAGACGGAGGGATCGTTTCAGAAGAGACGAAGAAATGATTGTGACGTTAGGCACTTGCCTCATCAGGTGCCAATAAAGTGTGTGATTAAAGGATCTTCGAAGACTGGCCAGGATAGGTCACGAGGGCAAAGTCAAACCCCCAACCCCTCCCCTAGAAAACAGAAAAATGAATGTAAGGTACACTTCTACCCACCACCAGGTGTCGAGTTGTAACACCACCTAGAAGGTTCACCTTTCTGAGGCGACCAGCCCCACTGTATGGTCACCACAGGGCTGTTTTGTTGTAGGAATATGAATGCTTCTTCTAAAAAGCAGACTGGATGGTTGAAGCTCCTTGGATTACCTTCCCATTGCAGTCCATCGCCAATACTCAATACTTCAAAAGCGTGTTTCCGCGTGTCTACCAGCAGCTATCAACCGAAATACCACTTCCTCTCACTTTGTGTGCCCGGTAAAGTATTTCAAGCGATCTGCTGCTGAAACTATTTATCAGAAGAACGTGTGACTTTGAAACAATGTCCATCCTCTGAGTGCATAAAACACACCTTTAATTTACACTCATAGCGAACAAAACATAGTCGCCACGAACGGACTGTAGATGTTTACTGTAATGGACACGCCCCAACTGACCTAAATAATGTGGATGAAATGAAGTTGTATCAGCTTCAAAAAGTTGAAATCTGATTTCCTTTAGGTTGAGGTAGCGAAGAACTAAAAAACTATGTTGGCTAATATCATGTGGCAGAAAAACAAAACAATATTAGACTGATACTCTTTCGTCTGAAGCCACTCTTACAGTGCAAGTCGTGAAGTTTTTCGCAGCTTAGGATCTTACTCCATAGTTGAAGTATTCCGAGCCAGATGTACGGGATAACGCGTCCAATCGCTACACAGCAAGAGTGTATGATGATTACAGAAACCGCTGAGGACTAGCATACCCCGGTACGCTATCCCTATTTTGGTAAGTCGTGAGTTGATTATCACTCTCCATAAAAATCGTCTCCTGTCTTGAATGTTGTGACTTCATCTCGCTATTTTCTTACTAACTTCGGTGTTCCCTTTAATTGCTAACCAGTACAATAGTTGCACGGTTTATAACTCACTACCAAGCACACACTTCATAAGTGATTTTCTAATATAAAAGATAGTGAGAAGTATCCATGAGTGTCAGTCGTCCATGACTAGCTTTAACATAGGACCAAACGTCGTATAAACATGATGGGATATGAATGGTCATTACCTCGAAGGCCTATGGAATGCCTTCGCATGACAACTGTACACCGAAACTGAACAGGACATCGGACCAGCGGTTCATTTGGGCTATCGATCGCACGCACCTGCGTTCGTAAGTGCCGTTCACTCCAAAACGCAAGAGGAAAATCCGTGGAAAGCCGTTCCGTGAGTTACCGATTAGGAATCAATGACTTTGATAATTTATTAATGGTCCAGTCAGCTGTAACACCCTTTCGGTGCCTAGCTGCCATGCCACGCGAAGGAAGCACGAGGACTGGGAGACTGCCAGGTTGCCCAAGCCTAGGCAGGGGAAGTCGAGAGGCGGGTTCGGGCTCGAACCACAGACCTTCCGGCTGGTAAATTCGCGCTCTAACCACTTGAGCAATCTCGCCCTTATTAATGGTCAGTCCCGAGCTGCTCGAGAGAGCTCATTGGTTAAGGAGCGAACTTACTGACAGGTCAGTGGTTCGAACCCAACCTCGGGATCCTGTTTAGTCTTGGATAACTTGGCAGTACATCGGTCCTTTGCAGCTAGGCACCAAGAAGGTTGCACAACTGACCTATTTCTATTTCTATCTTGATAACAAGATTCCACATAGAAGTTACACTTCACACAAAACTTCCGGAACGAAAATCCAGATCATGAGAAGGCAAAGGTGATGTTACATTACTGTTTGGCAAACAGAGCATCAACCTATATACAACACCAGGAGCTGAAAACCCTGTCCAAACGACAACCGACCAGTCATAAAGCAAACTGCGATGTTGACGACGCTGAATGAAATCAAGTAACGAATAACAATGTACGAAGGAGCCCACATTCTGAGTAGAGCAAAGATACAAAGAACAAACGAGACCAGACAGTAATTACATAAAGATACTTCCAAAGTACGTGATTTAGCTCACTTCCGCTCAAGTATGGACAGCAAATCATATCGAATCGTCCAACTATAACACACTTTCGGTGCCTAATTGCCATGCCACCCGAAAGAAACACGAAGGTTGGGATACTACCACGGTGCCAAAGACTAGACAGTGGAGGGCGAAATTCAGAGGTCGGGTTCGGACCACGGACCATCCGTAGTTAGATTCTCTGTTCACAGCCTATTCTCGCCCGAAGACGACGTCCGAAAGGCACAATGACTTTTTACCACCACAAGTGGCACATTCTCCTATATGCTAAGATCTTGTTATCTGTATTTTCAATACCATTGTTCTCCTCCAAATGGTACTATTTGGTTTGATTATCAATAGTAAATGGTAAGAAACAGACCTTGTGGATGAAAATACGGGTATGCTTGCTACGACCCACCAAGACGTTTCCCTCTTTTCTCCCATATTCTCCTGTTACTCTTTCGCATTCATCGCTTGCATTCACTTTTTATGTTTGTGACCATGCTCTTCAAAAATAAATGATAACATAACAGGAAAGATGGTAATGCATTGTTGAGCAGAAATATATCCACTCACCCCGCCACCGGCATCACAGATCTGCAAATGCACGAGTCGATTGTCCACGCAAACTTCCACTAGATCACAGTCAGAGATGCATAGAATGAGAGAGCAAGCGGGTGAGGAATAGGTCAATTTGTCAGCCGATGAAATTTTTAGCTCAAAGGCTCATAGCAAATTACAAGTTCCAGACGACCCACATTTGCATAACATAGTCGTAAATATTCCTTAGATCTACCTGAAATACGACAGAGTAAGCTGAAATAAACAACGAAACTCGTAATCCCAAAGGATTGTTAAACACAAAACGCAGGGCATTCGTGTTCTACTGAGCACAGGAAAGCTCAATGGATGCAATATGTTCCTGGTAAAGTTGTTCAGTAGCTGCTTCCTTTGCGACACAGCAAGGAATAGAAGTCACTAGTTAATAAAGCGCTATCGATTTTAGCCTTGGATCCTGCACTCGGCCTGGACAGCCCAAGAAACCATTAAACTCTTATAGTCTCACCGATAAAGGCAGCAACACTAGCGTCCAGACTGGTGCTTCAGTGCCATATACCCACAGGAAGTGGGTCACCGAGTGGCGATGTGAGAAGTGAGGATGGATACTCGTGAATGTACAAATAGGTAATAAGAACGGCCGTTTGGAGCATTGGTTGTTAACTAAGTAATTCAGCAATGAGCAAGGGGCATTGGAGGAAATAGCGCAGGGACGTATTATTGAGAACGTGATCAGCCGATAAGCCATGGATGAGATCCTCTACCATGGTGCATATCCAACAAGCACAAAATTGGGTAGGGTTGCCGTTTGCACAAACAGCATGCATAAAAATCGGATATAATCATTTAGATGGCTGATGGATATAGCAACAGGATAAGGACTTCGTCATGTATCCACCATATAGAGCACAGCGCCCCCACAGGAAAAAAGACTTCAAGTTGTACACAAAGGTGAAGCGCATCGCGCATGTGCAATGAGATTTATAAAACAGGTTCGGATATCGGTAGCTGCTTTGTTTGTTTGCAGTAACAATATTGTACAGGGAACCAAGATCTCAGGCGACACTTCATTTGAATAATGGGAAAGCATCTAAAAGGCCTAGCACCTACGAATGTCAGTGAACACCGAACTACTTCAACTCAGATTCACTTCCAGTTCCCAGCGAAACGAAGCCTCCTACAACACCCAAGTTGATTACTGAGAAACCTGTAACAGTCTAGTTGCATGATCCATCCTGGAGGCGATGTGGTCAATCCGGCGATTAATCATTTCTAAACATACTCTGACCGATGACAGCCATTAGATACTTGTGGTATATCACGGGAAACCGACGGCGCAAGAGTCCACCATACTCTGACAGTCCCATAACTGGCTTCGTCACCACTGAGAGGAGCTCAGTGTACTATCTGCAACCTGGACTCTCCTCAGGGTGTGTCAGGGTACGAGATAATTTCAACAGAGTCCCAGAAAGGAAGGTTACGATGGTCTTGAAGTTCGGTGTGTACATTTGCAACTCTCAAGTGTTTGTAGATCTAGGTGCATCACAGTCGTTGGAAGTCTGCTTTGCTAGTTACTCCCAGAATTTTTTAAGGACGATAAATCGTAAACATCAAACTTCTGTTTAGGCACCACGTAGGAGAATTGTGATCAGGACATCTCCAATGAAGATAGTGACACAAACTCAGGTTTAGCTGCAAAAACTTCTCGAGATGGTAACGAGTAGCATTATCCATCATTCAAGCCAACACCGACTCATATATACCGTGCTTTTGAAGCGGATAGACGAAAAACCAAGATAAGTGCGCAATGCAGATAAGTGAATACCGTCATGATTGCAGCAGCTGAGAGGTCTGATGTGTATACATCCTGTGAAAGGTTTGGAAATAATACAAATAACAAAAATACTAGTGCATCTGGGGTGTTGGGAATATAAAAACTCACCGAAAAAGGTGTCAAAAGCCGATGGAGTATGCTTTGATGGATAATCGTTAGTCGTATAACTCACGACAAGACTAGTTTTTCCGACTCCACTGTCTCCCAGTAAAACACACTTTATGTTAACCGGCTGCTTAGATAGATGGTCCGCCTCCAATCCATTGCATGGAACAATATACGGAACTCTGCGTGGTTCTTCCGACATCATCCACGGCCTTCACCTCCAGTCATCTTGCAAGCAAAGCGTAAATCTTAGTGAGCAAATGCATTCTTGAAATGAGATGAATCAGCGAATTTGAAACACTGAGACGATTGAGAAACTGCTAAAATGGGGGAAAGATAGCATTCAGAATTCGCTGAACAGAGGGCGCATTTGAACCTCTTCACTACAAATTTGTTCTGTTCGATTGAATAAATCCTCGGGTGCAAATGCGACACCCTCTTACACTGGAGGACAAAATGATCAGAGCCGCATGGATGTGGGAGGGTGTGTTCGAGAACAGTACATAAGTAAGTTAACGGTGAAAGGGAAGACAGAAGTGAGCAAAAGGCTTTTCAGTGAGTTTTACCCGCTTAACTCTGGTAACTCTGATCTACCATAGAGTGAGGGGGAATAAATCACTAAACTAAGTATATTGTCCCTTAGTGACCTAGGGGACAAAGGTTGCACAAAGGTTGCGGTTACTGCAGTTTCGTTCACGGATGACCTGGGAACTGGAAGTAGATGACTACGCCCTGAAGAGAGTGGCTAATACCGCGGGCAGACGAAGCTAGGGGATCAAAAGGCTTTCATTGGTTACGGATACCAGGAGGAAGTTAAGCGTCGAAAGTAAAGCTAGGATAGCTCGAGATGACTCAGCGGTTAACGCTCCAGCTTGCAGACCGGAAGGTCTGTGGTTCAAACACAACCTCAGCATCTCGACTGCTCCTGTCTAGGCTTGGATAGCCAGACAGTATCTCAGCCTTCATGCCTCCTTCCGTTGGTATGGAAGCTAGGCACCGAAAGGGTGCTACAGCTGGAAGATTTTCGATTTTTGGTTTGTATGATAAACACCAACCACTGAGCACGCGACCGAGTCCACCGGTGTGATCCGCATTCAGGCCCCAACCCGAAAAGCCGCCAGGCGCCGACGATGTTGAGTTTGTCGGCGGCAAGTTATATACTTTGTTGCAAGGTCGAAGCTTGAACCCTTCTGGTTTGATTCCAACTTCCGCAAAGTTGTGCGAAAAGGAACCTACTGGCATACTGAGCTTGTACCGCGCAACTAATGAATCGTTATCAGCCCGTCCACCATGTTTGAGTTACACCCACCGGAGGCCATTCGGTGTAATCCAACATTTCTGGTGCGATGTTTCGACCGGGCTCGGGTAACGACCACAAACACCAGCAGTCAAACAATCTTCCAATATCTTCGACTGGGCCAGTTTTTTATCTATTTAATAATGTGCAATATACCGCTCCATTTTAAACTCGATCTTTCACAGACAAAGTGACGCCTTAGGCTGCTTTAGCTTTTCCCATTTGGGAAGAGAGAGCCTTGAGCTAGACCACCGGGAATCACACAGCTATCCAGGTAAATAAATTTTTTACCACCTCGGTCAGTTTAACAGTAAACATGAGATCCCAGTTGGATCCTGCCCAGTCCTGTAGGAGCAGTTTATGGTGCTGGACAGATTGGAGAAACTGCGACTCCAGGTGTCAAACATTGAAAGGATATCTTCTGATCATACAAAGCTGAAACATAAAGGTGGAAGACACCACTGGAAGTATTGAACTCAGGCAAAAGTTCATAATACACTCTCGCGCGTCCGCACGATGATTCAGAGGGTATGGGTGGTTCATGAGGGACAACTCTATTCAAGACATACTGTTGTGGACTGATGGTTAGCAAAGTTAAAGGCAACAACCAATTCACCGTAGACGACCATTGTTGGTTGTCGATAGCGGTACGATTGTTCAAGAACCCGTTGCACGATGATGTGACCTACGCAACCCCCTGAAGGGGGGATGTCAGCTCTAGATTCAAGGATGTCCCTCCTTATGCATGATTAAGTTGTGGAGAGTAAGATCAGGAAGCACCTTGGATGTCACAGGTCATCGCATAGTGTCCGCGTGCTATTTTTAAAAGCTGCTACTTTTCGTCCACTCCACACAACTAGTCGTCCGAGCTTCTTCGCCCTCTTTGAGGGTTAGGTAAAAAACGTCAGAACGTGGCATCCTTTCGTGCTTTGAAAGGGACATTTTATGCCTCATTTCTTCAGGCGGACAATAAACATTTACCTTCTATCGAACTGTCGGTAGAAACTGTTTCAGGCCAGCTAAAGTGATCTTTAAAGTGACGGGCGACTATGCGAAAGCATGACACACCATCCATTTCACTCACGGTTTTGTAGACAGTCACCTCCCTCTGGCAGAGAATCAAGTGGTAGTGTACGACTGCTTCGGGTAATAAAGGCTGCCGCCAGTCTGTAAACCTTCGCGGTCACCCCCCAGCTCTCCCAAATTCCTCGTTATTTCGTGTTTGAGGGACATGGATGTACCATCCTACTCATCGTGTCCTTATGGTACCAAACAGGATTGCTAGCCTGGGGAATATCCAGTGATTTACTGATCCTATGAAGGCATTTAGGCATACCGCTATGAAAGCTATAAGCAAATCTCACTTTGCATGCTGTCATAAGACCAACGCACTCGTCCCCTGTAGTATGTCACTTCACTTCAAAGAGTTCCTCATCTAGCTCAATGGTTAAGGTACCAAATTACGGACCGGAAGGTCCGTGACTCGAACTCGACCTCAGCATCTCGACTGCATTTAAGGCTGGTATTTACCAACACAACCGTTCTTGAGAGAAAGGAACATCGACGCATCAATAAATACAAAAATGTGGTTGCGAGGGGAGAAGCCTTACTCTCGCCATCACAAGGAACACGGCGCCTCGTTATATGATTATTCACAGCACTGACGGTTGGTTCTTCATGTCTAGGCGTTAGCCTTCGACTTTTTTAGAGAGAACGTTCCGGTCGGTATAGACAGAAGGATTTTGGCGACACATACTTCTCGTAACCATGTCAGAGGCAGCTCTTGGTCGGATGCTTTGAATACAGTAGAGCGTTCTTGCATTTTGCCATGACTGGAGAGAACACAGCTACATCAGTAACACACACTCCAGCTGCATATGCCCAACGATCTGCAGGAAGCTTTGCATAAGTGATAAACCCGTCTTCGTCCTGAGGTCAAATAGGAGACTAGATTATCGACGTTTGAGTTGATTGCCAGCCATAAGCCTGCTGAATGGTTTGATTTCGGATATTACCAGCCATTGGGAACACAACTAAAGCGCTACTCAAAGACAGAACTTATTTCTGCGGGACAATCCAAGCGACCTTACCAAGACATTGAATCTCTGATAGGACAGTGGATTGGCTGGAGACTTGGGGACAGATAACTCCCGACCGCGACCAACAGCGGTGAAACTGAATGTCTGTGCAGGCCAAGAATCTCCATGGACCCAAAAGACCGAAGAAACGGAAAACGCGAAAAATCCTGGGAACTCCCACAAGCTGTTCCGCTTGATTCCTTCGGCTGGCCCATGGAAGTATCTATTAGAGATGAAAATGACTCACCGATATCCAGCAAGGGAGAACGATTGGACTGCTGGGCATAGTATTTTGAACAATTCAGTTGGCCACTCACTAAATAAAATCCGGAATCCCGGCCTTTCACAGAAAGGTTGTACGCCAGTGAAGATCGGCGTTGAACACTGATCTCATGCTGTCGATACGTATACGTAACAGAAAGGTGGAGTGTGAAAATGGAGCCTCTCACTTCGAAAGGGGCTCCATTTTCACATTTTCAAACTGAGAAGTTGTCGAGTGTGTATATCTACTCGAGCGTCATCGTGTTCCTGTTCCTGATGACTTTCCATCTGCTACGTTCAAGGACTGCATTGAATTTCTCAGCCAGTGCTTGTCTAGCCTATTTGGGTCTATCTGGGAGGAACACAACCGGAGTGAATCGAAAAAGGTTGCTCGCAGTGAAGGTGGTAACCGCAGATCATCATCATCATCATCACCATTGTCAGCTGTAAGAACCGCGCACTGGTCGTACACTGGTTGTAGCTGCCACAGTTTCGTTCACCGATGATTGGGGAGTAGGTAGCTGCGTATTGCACGCGCGAGCTGGTAAATTGGTGCATAAATCCAGCACTGTCAGTGAGTTGTCAAGCGGCGGGTGGAAAAGGAGCTATGCATTGAAGGCAATAGCTTGGATGCACGAGCACCACTGAGGGCGCGACTGGGCCATGTCTGATAATGTCTCTAGCCATTGATGTGGCCCGTCTCGGGGTCCCCATCCAGGAAGACGGCAGTGACCAGCGCAGCTAAGTTTGCTGGTAATGGCCTTCATACTTCGCTGCCAAGTCATTGTTTGACCGCCTCTGGCTCTCTTCCACCCTTCACATGGTTGGGCGAAAAGAGCCCTTCGAGGAAGTCGGTCGACTGGCATACGCAGCACGTGGCTAAGCCAACGCAACCTATGCAGTGTGATCAGTTCATCTATCGAGGGTGAGTTATTTCTCCCGCGGAAACAAGACATTTGACCTCTTCATCATCCTATGGCGACGCGTCATCCCTTGACCCGTGAGCATCAAGCGGGTTTGGATCAGGTAGAGGATTCCTCGACCACACCTTCAAACTCCGTTAGGTGTTGGAACAGGCACCTTGACTTCAACGGTGTGCTCGATCCTGCAAATCGACCAGCGCTACCAAAAACATTAAACCAAAAAAGATGTCCGAGAAGTGTGTAAACGTAATCCGGAGCCAACATTCACACACTTCTGAGCGCGTGCAAACGTACAGTGGACTCCCCAAGTTTCTCTAGAGAGTAATGTCCATCACCTTCATTATCACCATCTACAGTATGACATAGGTGTTCAACACTGATGATTCGCTGCCGTAAAACCATGATTAATTTGAAAACCTTACTGTGAAGAAGAGAATAAAAGTAGACGGGAAAGGGACTCATTCCTAAGTGTCTACACCCCCACACGCTCATTCAGGCAATCTGGGTAAAAACTGACAAGAACATCATTGACATCAATTTACAGCCATATCTTACGGCGTCAACCAGGCACGCGATCCCCATCCTGGAATGCGAGTAGATCCGACAGCACTCAGACTTATCGTAATCTCCTTCATACTCCTTTGCCAAGTCAAGGGTTGGCTATCTCTCTGCCTCTGACACTGAATTGGGCACGGAAAACAGCACTCTCCTCGGCAAACGATGGTTCAGCATACGCAATACATGGCCTAAACAACGCACATTCCAGCGCCGGACACGTTTTTTAAAGGGAATTCCTGTTGCACAACCGAAAGCTCACTTTCTAATCGCCTCTTTACGGATTCGCTGACACCTGATAGTTAGTTTGGCTGCCTCAATCTTACGGTTGGTTGGTTGTGAGGATTTCAAATTATTTTTTATCTGGTTTAGTTCATCAATATTCCAGTTCAAGGTGTTTCAGTTGATGATTCACCTTAGGTGCCAGCGGTAGATTTCACCGGCCTCTCTGGGCTTGTATGCGTCACGACAATTTAGTTGGGGGGTGGGAGGCGGAAGCGGGTGAGGTTAAGTACACTCTGGATCTAACCTACTGCTGATGACTCCTTCGGATAGCGGCACACCACTACGTGTCATCTCGACTGATGTAAAACCGTTCTCCATACGTCTACCAGTTCTACGTATTCTATTGTATTGAAACTGGGATGCTCGGCGGTTTCCACCTCCTCGGTCAACAACATTTTCCAACCCTATTTTGTGTGCCGTGTCAAGTGCATGTTCCACCGTTACCGAGCCTTTTATAACGCTCGATATTCTTCTGTGTTTCTTGGCGGTCCGTTCATTTTTCTCCTGCGCCATCCAATTCTGATGTGAAGTTCCCCAGCCGTTCGTCCTATATAAACCTTAGTGCAGTCCTGCATTTAACTTTTGTAGACAGTCTTTGTTTTTGTTCACCGGGATTTAGGCAACCACACTAACAGAAAAGACCGTTTAAGAGAGATTCAACGCCAATCTATTGTGCTAATATGATTCTCCGTCTGCCTCAAAACCTGGTCAACTTGGTGACCTGCATACCTATCCTTATGAGGCTTTTGTATCCAAAGCGAAGAGTTACCCATTTGAAAACTACCGATCGTTTCCAAGCCCTTCCGAAACGATAACTATGAAAAGAAAAAAAAGCGTTCAGCTGTAGCACCCTTTCGGTGCCTAGCTGCCATGCCACCCGCAGGAAGCACGAGGGCTGGGATACTGCCAGGTTGCCCAAGCCTAGACAGGGGAAGTCGAGTGGCGGAGGTCGGATTCGAACCACGGACCTTCCGGTCAGTAAATTCGAGCCCTAACCACTTGGTCCATCTCGCCCCGATAACTCGATAACTATAAACGGTGGGTGTACGTTAGTGAGATATCACAACAACACTGAGGTTGTTGTCTCTGATAATGATGATGAACAAGGTCACTAGTTAATTCTCAGCCGTAAAGGTTGGCTCAAAGGCTTCTACATATGCCTTTTGTGGCCTACATTTGCAAAAACCATTGCAGCCGATACCGTTAGACCTGTGAGGTGGTTTTAGTGTATCTCAATAGCAGCCCAATCGTAGTGTATGGGTTTCATAAGGTGGATTGGTCTGCGTTATCGCTTGTCTCACTGATCGGTTGTATTGCACACACATTCAACCATTGGGGTTGGTTTGCTGATTATGAGAATCGATTAGCGTTCGTAAGTTCAGCGGGCACGCAACCAGAATCTCATCTCTGTCTCATCGATCAAACCAGGTGAGTGACAGGGTTGTCACCCTGACGTGGTGGTCGCAATGATCCCGCAAGCTCAACTGGTTAGAAACTAATTCCTCAAGATGCAATTATTCCAGGAATGTCAAAGCTGGACGCCTGCATGTACTCTCCTGGCCGTCCTGTCCCCGGCGACAGGAGTATGAAGGCAGTAACGTGTTTCTTCCGGGCGATCTGTATGTCTATATTTGTGGAAGCGCCACGGTGCCTTCCCTTGAAAAAACATGGTTCAGAAACAGTCCACTCTAAAAATCGAATGATCACCCAACGGTCGTTCATGATCACTGGCGCGTTATCCAAAATGGTAGAAATAGAGATGAAGCCAGACTAGTGCTGTTAGAAAACTGTATGCCATTTGCAGTAGCAGACAAGCAGACCCTACTCCCAGTACCCTCGCGCTAGGCAAATCATCTCAATATATGCAGGAGCTTAATTGTGTTATGGGAACTCAAGATGCTCCACTTGAGCGAACTCCAGTAAGCATCCAACTGCGTGCAGTAACACAATCTCAGAATAAGCAGCAAACGATCCAGATATACAAAAATGACATTATCAAATGCGCTTCTAACAGGGAAGTGTCGGGACTTCTGTGGATAAGGAAGTACATGGATTCCGCAATTAGAACTGGCGATTTGAACAAGCAGGTGGGAAGGATCAACAAAAAAATAATCTCATCAGCAGATTTGGTCTGGGTGAGAGAGAGGTCATCGTCTCATACAACTGTGCACAGATCATCAGTCACTTATCGCAAGCACAATCTTTCAACACAACACAAGCGTGAGTCCTGACACATCCTTAACTGCAGTCAATCTAGCATTCACCTTTATCACATAGCAGTCCGTTACAAATGGAAATCATGTACTCAAGCCTCTGAGTCCTTTTGGAACACGCCTACGAACGCATCCATGTTGCAACTCATCCAAAGGATAGGCATATACACCAGCATGGCGTTCTTTGCCTGAGAGAAGTAACCATCAGAAATGTCCATCAGTAAATAAAAATAAATAATCATTCAGCTGCGACACCCTTTTGGTGCCTAACCGCCATGCCACCCGAAGGAAACACGACGGCTGGGATACCGTCAGGTTGCTCACGCCTAGAGAGGGGAAGCCGAGGAGGGGTCGGGTTTGAACCACGGACCGTCCGCGCTATAACCACGGAGCCATTTCATCCTCCTGCAAGTCGTCAATTGTCAGGGGTTGGTTGATGCGGAAACTGCAGAATAGAAACTTGCCTATTGGGTGGTGTCCTAGGTAGAAAGTCGTTACTATCCAGGAGTGACACGATAGAAGCACATCGAGTACTTTGTACACATTACGCCGTTCTCATAAAAATCCACCAAACTTACTAATTGCGACGGACCCCTAAAGCTTGGTTTGACTAGCGGGACGGTGGCTGTGGTATAAGGTGTCTGCCAGTCGGCGAGCTGAACCACCTCCTCGTGGTGCCGACCGGATAGCCTGGAGGTCAGTCTGGGTGAGCTAAGAGTTCAGCAACTCCAGATAGGGCTAACCACCCTGTTTGGTTTCAACGTGCTGGTTACTTTCGACAATGTATACTACGAATCATCTGGCGCCTCCGCACTAGGTCCAACCAGTACACAGAAGAGAGTCGTTGGGTTCACGTGAGGAATGTGGCAAGTGCTGCAAATCGAAAGCTGGCTTGGTAGCCCACCATCGAGTTCACGACAATCAAAGTGTTGGTACGAACACGGTTGCCCAATTGGCCTGCGCTGATTGTTCCCGCCTTTTCCGACGAAGATTGGCCTAAGTCAACATCGCCGGCACGCACGCCCCACCCAGCAGAATGCAGATAAGCTTGGCAGAGTGAAGTATTCAGGTACCCTCCGGTGCCAGCAAGAGTCACAATCGCTCTTACGCCTGGCTAACAATTCATACCCATCTTGTGGCACGCCAACCGAGTTGTTCACGAGATTGGAGCAGTATTTTCCTGGTCGATCGTCTATCAGCATCAAAACCAGGTTACGGGTGCTTAGTTGGCAAGCATAACGGGACGAATCATCATCTAGTGGACTTGATCACACTATCCGTCAAACGACGACCTACTCATCAGAAGCCGATGACTACAGCGTCTGGTTCAAACAAACCGTGGATTGCACCGTGTAACTCTTGTTAATCCCATGCTGACCGTTCGCTTGCTAGTGTTGACCTTCTGGCATTTGCCCGAGGGTTGCAGCTGGCATCATGGCACCGGAGCAAGTCCTGTCGCTTCTGGACCTTCACGCCTCCAAGACATTTCCACACACACGACGTCGCCGTCAGTTAGCTCATCGGCTCCTGGTCAACCCAAAGCAGATCCGCCGAGCCAACTACGCCACCATCCAGACCCTATACCACCAAAGACGGAAAGATGCAGCGTCTGCTGTGTTCGATGGGTCATGGAAGGAATTATACAAAGGTAACTGCGGCCTACCTATGCACGCCGAGCAGTATTGGAAACAAGTGCTCTCAGCTCCAAAACACGCGGATAGCCGACCAAGTCGCATAGTAGTACCATCCGACTGGAGCTTGATCGAGCCAATTACAGGAGAGGAAGTTGGCCGTACGATCCGTTTAATGGGCAATTCGTCCCCAGGCCTGGACAAGCTCACACCCA
>NW_008751805.1:1255123-1261693 GCF_000715545.1 Opisthorchis viverrini
CAACCTGCTTAGGACGAGAGTTAGAAGCGCTCGGCATGGTCATGGTGGCCAGACGATCTTATGTCGTGGAAACTGTGGCCAACCAGAGAGTTTGGTGCATATTTTGCAGTCCTGCTGGATCACGCATGATGCCAGATGTGCTCGTCATAATCGGGTTGCAAGGGAACTTGCAAAACGTCTCCGTGGACTGGGATACACCGTCTTCGAGGAGTTGAGAGCACCTACTTGGATGTCCTTCATCAAACCTGACCTAATCGCTGTTCGAGATCGCCGTACAACTGTAATAGACGTCAGCATAGTCTCGGATGGGCGTGGAGTGACTGTGTGGAATGAGAAAAAGCAGAAGTATGGTGCTGATGAATATTCCCTCGCCATAATCTCAGCCCTACATACCATCGGTTGTGATATCGACTTTTTGGTTCACCGACCGATGATCATCTCTTATCGAGGGATCTGCTTTCCTCAATCCCCTAAGACTGTTATTGGACTGCGACTTCCTAAGGTCATAGTCAATGACTTGTGTTTGCTTGCCATTGTGGGCTCTCTGCGTACTTATGACACTTTTATGCGTGGCACATGGCGTTTACATTACATTTTTGCCATTTAATCTCACCAGACCCAGTATGACGGACACTTTGTGCCTGATGTGCAAGCCTTGACTGTGCTAGCGCGCGCCTTGACTTGAAGAGCATGCACCCTTGTTTGTCCTTTCTTCGGTTGTTGGTATTGAGAGGCAGGTTTCCATTTCAGAATCTTCACATACTACGGGATTCAGCTCATCAGACTGGAACTGTTCTTGGCATGATTTCGAATGAGACGTTTATCTCTTTTCTCCCATATTCTCCTGTTACTCTTTCGCATTCATCGTTTGCATTCACTTTTTATGTTTGTGACCATGCTCTTCAAAAATAAACGATAATATGTAAGTATTGATGATGTACAACCTTGCTTACTGGGCTTCCGCTCATGAGCTTTGTCTTTGTTATCTATCCACAGAAATTGCCGTGAACACCTGCCTTCGGAGAATCATTGTCCCCTGGTGTTCCCATAGTGTGCATACTACAACGGCCTCTGCAGTGGAAAACGTTTGGGTACACAAGACGCATATGAAATCGTCTTCTTGTGTTCGTGATAGCAAACGCAATATGGTTATTGTATGCGTTCCTCTTAAACATTTTCGGACACATTAGGAAAATATGTAAAATTCAGCTTCCGAACAAGATCATTTACCGCGTTTGCAGACACGTTACGCTCAGCCAAGACAGTCTATATCCCGAGTCGGCGACCTGCAGTATGGACCGGGCAGCTGGTGTGTCAAGGCCATACGGGCCCAATGTCAGGATGGTATATAGACTGGTACCGAGCTACAAATGGCCATTCCTCGCTTGCTCCGTTTGCGGTACGGGTGCCCACGGCATGCAGAACACCACCAGCACGGTTTCAACGACGGTACGACCAATTATGCCTAAGCCGAGTACCTCTTCAACTGGATTGTTGTCAAGTAAGATGGTCTAATATGGTATGTCTTGTAGGTTCACAGGATGTGTCCTCGGACGAACGCGACGTGACCAGACAGATGATGGAGTACTTCCCCCGCCGTGAGTGTCATTCCTTTGCGGAATTCGAGTCCAAGCTGCGAGAATTCCAACGGGGAACGGGCACGTGTTATGCCCGCCGGCATAGTTTATCGGCGGCTAAGTATGAACAGAATGTCGGTGAAGTGCTTCCATCATCCGTCGGCTATGTGTTTATGGTGCACAAATGTGTACATGCGCGTTCTCACTGGAATGCTAATCAAAAGGGTCGTCGGCATGTTGATATATTTGTGCAAACTCATGCAAATAACCTATATTTGGGTACGCTGATTTCGACTGCCGATTGTTCATGCGTGTCGTTCACCGTGACGGTCGCCTTGGAATAATTAGTCTTAATATGCAACACTCGCATGACCTGCGTACGTCTGATTGGCAAGTGTATGCTTCGAACCGACGTTTGAATGTCCAGCAGGAGCGCGTTGTGTTTGGATTGTTGCGATGTTTTAAGTCATCCATGGAAATCCGAGACTATGTCCGGAAAAAACTATGAAATAGACTCGACTGGTAGTGATGTGCGGGTCCTGCGCGATCAACTGCGCCGCTTGGACTATCCTGTATGTGATCTGCAGGGTATCCGAGAAGTGCTGCGCCCATTTGGACTCATGGCTGTGTCTGTTTGTGATGATGGGAGTTTGAATGTTCTTTCTTTTACTTCCGTCCGTTTGCGTGGTTTGTTTGCAAAGTATGGCGATGTAATTCAAGCAGATTCTACATATCAGAGTAACAGAGGTGGTTACCACCTGTGGCATGTGGTAATCATCTATTGTAATGGTGTCGGTCGAAGTGTTTTCTACTCCTTCATCCGCAATGAGTCACAGGAATGTTATGATGTGGCTGTTGAGCATTTTATGCGAATCATGTCTCCGGTGAATGTTGTCAGAACGATTGTTGTAGACAAGAATAGGTCGCAGTTGTGTAGCTTGAGGACAACGATGCCTGATGCCGCTGTAATTTTTTGTTCTTTCCACGTAATACAGAGCTTCAAGGCTAGGGTTCATAAGCTTAGGGATGTGACTCATTCGGATAAGGAGATTTTGTTTGCCTGATCGAAGCGAATGGTACACTGTAGGGAAGTGAGTGAGTTCGAGGTCTATGCCACCAGCATTAGAAGCCGGAATCAGGAGTACTGGTCATACCTCAGCGAGTATTGGTTAAACGACCTGAGTACTTGGGCAAAGCATGCTCGGAAGCATGCTGTGACTCTTGGTAATGAGACTACGAACCGGGTTGAATCTGCGAACAGGTACATTAAGTGGAAGCTTACTGAGTCTTCCTCGTTGCTCACCTGTGTCCAGGCGATTAATAACAGGAATGAGCAACTGGAAGCCAAGTACAGGAGACTAGTAAGCATTCCACTTGTGCGTGGCCGACCGGAGGGGGGCGACGCTGCCGTCACATTTGGAATGTTTGGGCCGGCTAACGCCAAACGCCCAAGATAGGGTTCGTCGCAATCATAGCAAAAGTATGGAGTTGGCTTAGAGCACACAATCGTACCTTGTTGTTTCGCGACCGCAGCCACCTTCAGTTGGGAGAACCCATGAAATGTTCGTGCTCCTTTACGAGCGCATGGTTGTTGCCATGTCGCCATATGGTCTTTGCTGCTGAGTTTCATGGTCAGTCGCTGATTCCGTTGGTAGAATCTAGTAGGTGGCTTTTGCCACTGAACGATATTCAATCATCAGCTACTGTTGCTGAGAGTAGTGTATCAGTACAGGCTGCCCACAAGGGCAAGTCATCTAAGCTAGGTGTTGCTCGCAATATCTCATCGGACATTTGCGAGGCATTTTCGATGCTTGTTGTCGATTCTTGCGAACGTTTGCTGATCAGGTTTGCGCAGGTCGTGTGCCTAGCTACGTATTGTCAACAGGTGTCACAGGCGCATCAAGGGTGGAGATGCTAACAGCGATATCAACATCTGTGGTAGCCTCTGGTGATGGGATACACTGCAGGTAATAGTTATCATCCAGGATATCGAATGTCTCGTCTAGCCCGGTCATCTTGTCCTCATAAAACATAAGAGGACTGTTCCGAGGATCCTCGTTAGCCGTGGATGCGCCTGTGAGGTGCAGCAATCAACCTGGCACCTCAAATGCTACCATGCGCAAGCGTACCCGGAAGTGTCATCCAGGATATCGAATGTCTCGTCTAGCCCGGTCATCTTGTCCTCATAAAACATAAGAGGACTGTTCCGAGGATCCCCGTTAGCCGTGGATGCGCCTGTGAGGTGCAGCAATCAACCTGGCACCTCAAATGCTACCATGCGCAAGCGTACCCGGAAGTGTCCTCTTATGTTTTATGAGGACAAGATGACCGGGCTAGACGAGACATTCGATATCCTGGATGATAACTATTACCTGCAGTGTATCCCATCACCAGAGGCTACCACAGATGTTGATATCGCTGTTAGCATCTCCACCCTTGATGCGCCTGTGACACCTGTTGACAATACGTAGCTAGGCACACGACCTGCGCAAACCTGATCAGCAAACGTTCGCAAGAATCGACAACAAGCATCGAAAATGCCTCGCAAATGTCCGATGAGATATTGCGAGCAACACCTAGCTTAGATGACTTGCCCTTGTGGGCAGCCTGTACTGATACACTACTCTCAGCAACAGTAGCTGATGATTGAATATCGTTCAGTGGCAAAAGCCACCTACTAGATTCTACCAACGGAATCAGCGACTGACCATGAAACTCAGCAGCAAAGACCATATGGCGACATGGCAACAACCATGCGCTCGTAAAGGAGCACGAACATTTCATGGGTTCTCCCAACTGAAGGTGGCTGCGGTCGCGAAACAACAAGGTACGATTGTGTGCTCTAAGCCAACTCCATACTTTTGCTATGATTGCGACGAACCCTATCTTGGGCGTTTGGCGTTAGCCGGCCCAAACATTCCAAATGTGACGGCAGCGTCGCCCCCCTCCGGTCGGCCACGCACAAGTGGAATGCTTACTAGTCTCCTGTACTTGGCTTCCAGTTGCTCATTCCTGTTATTAATCGCCTGGACACAGGTGAGCAACGAGGAAGACTCAGTAAGCTTCCACTTAATGTACCTGTTCGCAGATTCAACCCGGTTCGTAGTCTCATTACCAAGAGTCACAGCATGCTTCCGAGCATGCTTTGCCCAAGTACTCAGGTCGTTTAACCAATACTCGCTGAGGTATGACCAGTACTCCTGATTCCGGCTTCTAATGCTGGTGGCATAGACCTCGAACTCACTCACTTCCCTACAGTGTACCATTCGCTTCGATCAGGCAAACAAAATCTCCTTATCCGAATGAGTCACATCCCTAAGCTTATGAACCCTAGCCTTGAAGCTCTGTATTACGTGGAAAGAACAAAAAATTACAGCGGCATCAGGCATCGTTGTCCTCAAGCTACACAACTGCGACCTATTCTTGTCTACAACAATCGTTCTGACAACATTCACCGGAGACATGATTCGCATAAAATGCTCAACAGCCACATCATAACATTCCTGTGACTCATTGCGGATGAAGGAGTAGAAAACACTTCGACCGACACCATTACAATAGATGATTACCACATGCCACAGGTGGTAACCACCTCTGTTACTCTGATATGTAGAATCTGCTTGAATTACATCGCCATACTTTGCAAACAAACCACGCAAACGGACGGAAGTAAAAGAAAGAACATTCAAACTCCCATCATCACAAACAGACACAGCCATGAGTCCAAATGGGCGCAGCACTTCTCGGATACCCTGCAGATCACATACAGGATAGTCCAAGCGGCGCAGTTGATCGCGCAGGACCCGCACATCACTACCAGTCGAGTCTATTTCATAGTTTTTTCCGGACATAGTCTCGGATTTCCATGGATGACTTAAAACATCGCAACAATCCAAACACAACGCGCTCCTGCTGGACATTCAAACGTCGGTTCGAAGCATACACTTGCCAATCAGACGTACGCAGGTCATGCGAGTGTTGCATATTAAGACTAATTATTCCAAGGCGACCGTCACGGTGAACGACACGCATGAACAATCGGCAGTCGAAATCAGCGTACCCAAATATAGGTTATTTGCATGAGTTTGCACAAATATATCAACATGCCGACGACCCTTTTGATTAGCATTCCAGTGAGAACGCGCATGTACACATTTGTGCACCATAAACACATAGCCGACGGATGATGGAAGCACTTCACCGACATTCTGTTCATACTTAGCCGCCGATAAACTATGCCGGCGGGCATAACACGTGCCCGTTCCCCGTTGGAATTCTCGCAGCTTGGACTCGAATTCCGCAAAGGAATGACACTCACGGTGGGGGAAGTACTCCATCATCTGTCTGGTCACGTCGCGTTCGTCCGAGGACACATCCTGTGAACCTACAAGACATACCATATTAGACCATCTTACTTGACAACAATCCAGTTGAAGAGGTACTCGGCTTAGGCATAATTGGTCGTACCGTCGTTGAAACCGTGCTGGTGGTGTTCTGCATGCCGTGGGCACCCGTACCGCAAACGGAGCAAGCGAGGAATGGCCATTTGTAGCTCGGTACCAGTCTATATACCATCCTGACATTGGGCCCGTATGGCCTTGACACACCAGCTGCCCGGTCCATACTGCAAGTCGCCGACTATGTCCTGATCGGGACCTTGCGGCGTTATAATAATCATACTGCTCGTTCCCAGCTGTTTGGTGGCATGACATCATGTATGGTCACAATGGTGTAGTCAAAATGGAACCATGAATACGAGATTTGTGTTTACTGCGACTACGCGGAAACATGGCAGTCAATGATAGCGAGCATCTTGCGAGAGGCAATCTTGATTGGTTAGAATCTCAATTGTAGGAGCAGTCTGTATTTGGGACGAGGTCTGATGCATGTATGATTGTGATGAACATGACTGATGCTCTATTCGTTGCTCTATTCATTATTCTCTTGTTTTAATATTCCATGTGCTGTACATATTCGCCAATTCGAATACATA
>NW_008751805.1:1266208-1267232 GCF_000715545.1 Opisthorchis viverrini
TATACCGATATACGTACGAAACTTCATTCCCACAATGATATTGACAAATCTGAAGGCAGCAGAAGGTCATCTTGTGGTGGTTGTTCATTAAAATTCACACAATGAAACGAACTTTCGGTATGCCTGTTGCAGAAGCTTTTCTATTTTCTGCAGTTCAGCACAACCTGGTTATCACGTATGCTATTGTCCATTTTGATCGTAAATATCAGCAGTGGAATAATCGACGGTAATTTACCCGTGTAATCTCGCCATTATTCATTGTTCAATGCGAACTGGGTTCACTCTTTGTCTTTAATTGGTATATAGACTGTTATTTGAATGGTATACATATGGCAGATATGTGTAATTATTTCGGTGACGATGAAAGTAAACTTCCAGAGCCCTTCAATTGGCAAAGTGGTTTGATTAGATGCCTGAAACCGTATTTTTACACGTTCTATTGTATCAATGACCGAACTGCCTTAGGTTGATAACAACGGGTACATCGGTGCACTCTTCGTAGCGAACGGATAAACCGTTAGTCTGTTGCCATGCCAGATGACAGCAAAGTTATGTGAGAGAAAACGATGATGCTCTATTCATTGGCATAAGACAACGGCGCACTTCTTGAATGAAGCGACACGAGGAACCACAAGAAGTCCAATAGTGGCAGCTTAAGTCGACGAGGCACCGGACTCTTGTAATCTTCGATAGCTGATTCGTTACAGCTTGTTTGGACAAGTTTGGAATACAAACAGCATGGCATCAACTTACACTATAACAGCAACGTACATATAAAAAATATCAGCTGGGCCCAGAAAGGTCGAATAGGTCATGTAAACAGCTCCTAAAGGGTATCGCGGAAACTGCGCACAAGTAAGCCGCAAAAGTGCGTGAATTAACAAGGGACAAATGTGCAAACATACACTTCGTTATTAGCAAGAGGGGGATACAAACTTTCAAACTGGAAGCGCAATATCCGCCAACCAGACAACACACGAAAGTGGCTGATTCTAACCTGCAGACCTGGTGTTCACGAATTCAC
>NW_008751806.1:0-4181 GCF_000715545.1 Opisthorchis viverrini
TAAACACTTGTCATCAGAGACCGCCGCTTCTATTTCATGCCTACACACTATCATCGTCGGCCGCTGCTCGACTGTTCGGCTGATTGAGTGTCTAATCGGCAGCTGGCTTTTCTGGCCCGGCTTCCTTATTGTGGTCTTGAAGGATTTGGGGTTCCCAGGAAGTTCCGGGCGTTATGGGATTATTTTAAGAAATCTCATCTTGCTGACAGTCCTGTAGTTTGGTTTGGTTGATATCTGTTCGTCAGTGGGGTTCCCAGTTCCGGGCGTTATGGGAAGATTTTAAGAAATCTCATCTTGCTGACAGTCCTGTAGTTTGGTTTGGTTGATATCTGTTCGTTCGTCAAATAGAGGATGTCGTACTATTGACGGAAAACTGTATAGTACATTGACGTGACTGAAATGAAGTTAACAAAAGCGTTTATCAAAACGAAAAATATGTTAAAATGGACAACCCGCAGAAATTTCCTCTACCCTTTTGTACTTGGGAATTCGGAAAAAACCGAGTTGCACGCAAACATTTATGAATAAATTTGAAAAGGAATTCAGGATAAATGACTGTCAGATTCGAATAAGGTATCCGTGAAATATATGTGGACGGCAACTTCTTTGGTGTTCATTATACTCAAAGGCTGTAGCAGTTAATTTATTTTTTTTAGTTTCTGTATCCAAAATGAATAACGCGTATTTAGGGACGATTTATTTGAAAACCGAGGATTCAGTACTTGTTTGTTAGACCTAAGTAAATTTTCTTCAAATTTTAGCCCTTATAAATGGTAAGTTTTGTCAGACAAAAAATGACATTTTTGCTACGCTACTATTACGTGTTTAAGTAGCATCAGGATTGGCACCCACCTTTAGTGGCCCGATTCATTGATTTCCCGACAGCATTTGACCATCTTGAAAGCATACTCTATATCTGATAATTTAGCAAGTGTGATGAGACTCAACTGATTGGGCATAACAGTCCCTTTTCGGGTTTACGGGAAGGATACAACAGCACACGCGTTGTACCCTGGTGTGCTGTAAAATGACCCGCAATCTCGATCGCTTCTGTGCTTCTATGTTTGTTTGGACAACCAACTCTGCTTTCGCTGGTATTCATTTACATTCTGCTATCTGGGTCACAGATCTCAGCTACATCGTCACTATCACTACAGATGCTGTCGTGCTAGGTTTCATACTGTGTATGAGCCTGATGTGTCTGTTCAGTATTGTCTACGGAATCCCACGGTTGAAATAAAGTATGAGTGATATTTGAGAGATGAATGTACACCATGGTCTCACGATTGCGTATAATGACGCGAATAGAGTTTTGCACTAGTTGTACGTTCGTCTTTCTGCTCTTTTTCAAACTATTTGTGTGCGCGACTTTCCAAAATAACGAAACCAGATTGCGTGTAGTTTATTGCGCAATCTACCGATGTGCCATAGTTTGTGTTCTTTTGTGTATACATTTCGCGTATGTAGAACTCATATTCACATAGTCCGTTGTATAAGCCGAATCGTCAATTTCCAGCCGTTCGTGGCGATCGATCTCATCACTGCTCTGAAAAATCTCACAGTCAAAGCTCCGGCTACTGCGGTATTACACAGGTGAGCCAGGCACTTGTGAATACGCAGACTTGCACAGGAACACCATCACCATCAACCCACAATTCTATCTCATCTCACTCTTGATTCCGGTAGCATGGATTCTGGCAACTGAATGCAGTATCTCCGCATTCACTGATGTTTACTAAACCGCTGGGGCAGTCTAGCAGTTTGGTTCAGTTTTCTATGCACAATCTAATTTGCTTTCGCAGGCCCGTCTTAACCTCTTGCACATCCCCTGACACCCATGACTAATTCCGGTAAAATGAGATTTCCCTGCTTACTGTAAATGGGATCGAGACCGCCTGATTGCTCCGGCAAGATATTTTCGTTTTTGTTTTGACTAGTCCTTTCGTATGCTTTTCGTTGATGCAATACTGCAATAGTTTCTGGTGGATGGATGCACAGATATAGATACATATGGGTATTGATTACATATATATATATATATATATATATATATATATAATCCATGGACTGTGAAATCGATCAGATATCAACAATAAGTTGTTAAGTTCGATACAGACTGTGTATGTCAGGCAATTCACGTGAGGCTGATGGGTGACTATCCGGTCACCTGAAACTGTAGAAGTGTAGAAAATGTGTCCCTGAGAAAAGTTTTGTAAAGTGGATTTTAGAATCTTCTGTGACAAGAAAAGGCATGAATCCAATGAGCGCAGCCATTCAGACCTGCGTGAACCAAATTAGCCGTGTTAAGCGTGAAAAATTTGGGGTAAACAGAAGTTTGTTGTTAAAAGAATGCGCTTAGACATGAGCTTTCATACCTATCTTGTCGAATTAACTGTCCCGCAGGGTTACGTAAATTCATAAACACGAACTTGACTGTTCTGTCCAGGGGTCTTACCTGAGTATTGGATTAGGCTTGAAAACTAACACTACGTTATATATATGTATATATATATATATCGCTTCGGTAATACATAATGCATTTCATAAAGCTAGAAGGCGGCCATGTACGACATAAAGTTTACACTGATTATAAACTGAAATGTAAAACTTATCTTGTGTTTGTCTGCGGAAGGTTGGATAGGTCTTAAGTAACAGCATTAACACTTGGCTAGACTGTGCCACCATAAGTTTTATAAATGTAAAATCGAACACGTTATTTAGGTAACCCACATGGAAGAGGAATATGTACCCGTTTGGCGGAATCTGTCCTTATCATTATGGAGTGAAGTTACCGCTATTATCGGGTTCCTGAATGAATTTATCTAAACGTGCTGTGACTGTTGCAGCGATATTTATCGTATTTCTAGTAATACCATCGACAAAGTCATCGAAAGGTCTGCCTTGGTCATTTTCGGTCATGAAGAATACAACTGTTTGAATCAATTTAATTTAATTCGGTTATAAAGTTATCCTTACTTCACGGGCATACACCTGAAAAACCCAGTAGGAAGAAAAAACGCATTTCCTTGATTACATTTCTGCTAGAGAATGCTAATTCCACGGGACAAGTGTGCTTGAAACGTCTCAAGAGAATAATCATGCTCAGAATGATGTTTTAATCAGTAGGTAGAAAAAATAATTGTCTTATTAAATCGTCAAACAACAACATAGCGATCCAGAAGAATAATTTAATTTCAAAGCAATCAATTTGTCAGCTATAGACCGTTAACCATGGGCACATTAGTTCCAGCTGCTATAGTTCCAATCTCTGGAAATTGAGACAATGTGGAATATACAGCCAAGCATTGGAGGTGATGTCGTATAAACTTTCTTCGCGAACTGGCAGCTAGGCATTGAAGCCAATAGCTCAGATGAACCAGTCCTATTTACTGTACGATCGAGCCACGTCTGCCAGTGTTATCAGCCATTGGTGAGTTGAGTCATCGGGGCCTCATCCAGAAAGGTGGAAGTGGTCGGCCAAACTCAGTTTACTCATCTATATCTTCATACTTCTTTGCAAAGCCCTACAATGTCTACCTCTAAAATATAATAGATGACCAAAAAATCTATTTTCTGTTGTAAAACCTTTCTTTTTATTTTACAGTTGGTTAACTACCAGACTCACGGGAATTGGGAAATTCTCCTGTTGTTTTGGTTTACCTTGTCACACTCTGAATAAATCGATAGAGTCCAAAATATTCTTATCAAACGGAATTATTGGTGGTTTCGAACTCTTTGTTTTAATCAAAACTACTGAAATTAGTACGTCGTCTGACTGACACTCTGAGGTAGCAAAGAAGGAGAATAGCTTAATTCCTAGTAAACATCCCTAGCAGAGTTTGCGGCTAATTAGGTTGTTACTTTTGGTCCAGATTAATTCCTGTATGTTTGTTCGTGGGCCAGCTGTTATCTCCCAGAAACGTTCCTTGATATCTGCGCACCAAAATGGATTGGAACGTGACAAGACGTATATCTCCATAAGTGTACGATCTTAGCTGGATTCATGTGTGATCATAGTGACTAGTCAATTCGAAGAGGACAACATTTATCCAAGTCACAAAGGCTTATTCTAGTGGACCGACTAAGAGCATGCGGGTACAGTTTAGACGCTTCTATTAGATGCACACCAATGGTTTCTCTCCATCATATAACACATCATCATCATCATCATCATCATCATC
>NW_008751806.1:7929-93554 GCF_000715545.1 Opisthorchis viverrini
GGAGACTGTGTTCGTCAGACCTCTAACCATTGACCAACCTGGTATGAGAGACTCTGTGAGTGTCGCGGGACACTCTCCAGTATAGCTCAATGGATCACTGAAGTGCGCAAACCATCACACCACGGTAAGGTCCAGTCTCTTCGTGACGGCATCATATATCCATATCCATATATCCATATCCTCATCATATAACTATGAGGTGAAAACTCTATTTTTAAGAGTTTAAACAAGGGTGACGAACGAAAACTCGTTGCGAACAAAATATTTTTGATTTTAGAGACGATGGTAACGAATTAGGCGCTTACTCGCCCTAAGAGAATTGCAAGCAACGCAGTTCGGAGTAAGACGCTACAGTCTGACCCGTTTTTCTTAGAGATATTCACACCACACTCGCCTGTAAGGCGCCGGAAGCTTATATCTCGAGCTCCACTCTCCGGGAAGGTGGGCATTTCAATTTCACGACTGACCTTCTGCAAGCCTCGCGGGTAGGGTTCAGAATTGAGGGTAGTCCTTCACTCTGAGATAGTGGCTATAGTCAAATATAAATCAATTTAAATGAGTTTTTACGATAATCTACGACCTGTCTAACTTAACTGCAATATTAATTTGCCGGAGGTGACAACTATGTGCCTACTTGAGAAGTCAAATTTTAAATTCGAGCTCATCGCTTTTATGTGTACCAGGCTCCAAAGGCCGAGTAAAATCCGTTTTTGATAACAAAATTATCACAAGTTCATAAGTACTGTGCCCAAGCTGGTTATCAGTGCAAATTGTTAATATCACAATTTCATCAGGATATGCTCAGTTGTCAAGACACCTAGGCCGATCGACGAATTCAACCTGTTTCCCTGAACGTTTAACGGTAATAAAGGGGTTTTTGACCAGAAAGTCGTAGTATGCGAGTTGGATACGAATGCGCATACATCTCGTATTCTGCGGTGTGGGGATCAGGTTACTAATAATTGAGTAGAAAGCTCAAGGAGCTAGTTTACTAAGACTTGTCATATTCAAAACTTTGTGCCTTTCAGGACGCAGTTCCACATTTGCTTACAACAGAGCCCATCTCGGTTACTTAGTGGGATAACTTTATGGTGTTATGTTCCGCCCCATGCTTACCGATGAAAAGTAACTCTGCACTCATACGCATTTAGGAGGCAACCTGACCTTTCTGGCCGTGTTAGCAGTGTACTATAAAGTTAACCAGGTGTCAAAAAACAGGTACCGGGTCCTTGTCAGAATCGATGTCATTTGATTAACGTGGTGGTAATTCCTGGAACAACTTGATTTGACATTGGCTTCGGAGATCAACATTTCATTGGTTTGTCACATTCTAAACGGGCGATTACCACAAAATACCAGATGGTGATTTCGTGAAAGAGGAAGAAGGACTGGCGGGAACAACAAGCTGCTCTAACTCAGAATATGTCTGAAGACTCAAAATGAGTGAGAGAAACGTCAAATACTTTAAGTTTAACAAACCATAAAACAGTACACCTTGAAGAACGAATATTTCATGGATCTCGGAAGAACGACAATAGCAGAAAATACGTTTTCATGTTATCAGTGGTGAAGCGAAACTGACAGGGCCTATTTACAAATACAAAGTTTCATGTGACTTCCTTATCAGGTATAATGATTCAGTAAAACGTTGCAGTTACTAGAGGAAAATAACTAACTATAATAGCTAGACGACTTGGTGTATTTAAAACAGTGCACCGGGGAGGCAACAAGTTAATTAAATCGGTGAGGTTTTCTGGAGAAGGCCAAACTAAGAACAGAAAGCGAGATTTTCTATCGCGCGCCAGCAACTTAGTGCAGCAAGTCATAGCAGAAAGTGCTGGGCTATGAGACGGATATAAACGAAGGCATGATGGTGACCTGTAGCATACAAGCGTTTATGGAAGGCGAAAAGAACTTTTTGTCACCACAAGCATACCACAAGCGTACGGTCTGAAAGATATTCTAGCAAAAGTTCAAAGACTTATTGATTTCAAGACCGTATACGTCAACGAAACAGAGTATCACCCTGCGGGATATACAATGCTTTCCTTACGAAGCTGGAGAGCTCCCGGAGTAGTGAAACATTGCAGCTGAACAGCTAAACACAACAAAACTGACCATCGGAAGGACGAAAACAAGTCAGTGACGAAAAGTATGCTAACGATTTTGCTTTCGCCCTTTCGATGGAAATGTTTGCGCTAGCACGCTAGCAACTTGACGTTCACACGCCTGTGATTGATGTGGAATATACCTGCATGGTCGACTCACCGTCTTCAACAAAGCAAATGAAACGTCTTAGATGAAGCCGGTATTGTTCATCTTCAGTTTTGAAGCATTATTTCAGCGTGCTGCGGCAGACTGATTCAAAGGCTGTAACATCCAAATTAGGATGCATTTTCTACTGTCTGCTTAGAAGCTGACTATCATTTCTGCAAGAAACAATCAAGTTATTCAGGGTGCTTGACGCCGCTATGACGCGTTATAAGATGGAGTGTAAATAGTTTGTAGACAATTTGCCGTTGTACAACACATATTTGAGCTCGTTAGAAACGACGGAGACATTTGAATCTTTTGTTTTAAACACTTCGGCCTTCATTTTCAATTATTTTTTCGGCCGGAATAAAACGTCTTCTCATAACATCGTCTGTGGATGCACATATCATCAGGTTTGACTATGGTATGGCCTACGGGGGAAGTATATTTAAATCTGAAAGTCCGAAAAAAAAACAAATCTACAGACAACATCAAAAAGACGGATTCTGTTTGATATTTGTCACGGCAATACACATGAGTGTACGCGGTTCGTTCAAATTTGATGACTTGACAAGCCGCGAACTGGTCAAGATATACGGATGAGAAGTGCCTTTTTGCTAAATGGGGCTGTGTGCCAAAGCCATACCAAGCCCACACAGCCAAGGGTCTGAAGCCATAATAGCTGGAGACAAACTGTCTCACACACACTCAAGTCGGCATCAAAGGTTGGGAGGTCCCAATGAGTTCGAAAGTAGTTCAGTGGTAGCCTGAGGACGCAACATACTACTCACAAGCACCAACGGCACACAACGCGTGTACAACCTGATTGACTAAGGAACTCCAATAGCTCATTTTCAAGGCAAATTAGTATCCGAACATTGATATAGACACCGTAGGTTAGAAGCAGTGTTATATTCGATTTAACAAATCCACCAGCTGAAATACAGTGTTCCGAATGATCATTCCTCATTGTCAGATTATTTTCAGATACTTCCTGCCCATTCCGTACTGGTTGAAACCACACGAATTGATGGAACAGTCAGCCATTTCCGTTCCTCAGTTCACTAAGCACACGTTAACTGAGTGTCACCCACTTAGCCCGTTTCTGACTCTCTTGTTTTGGGTTGGACAGCGTTCTACCCGAACCCTTGTAAAAAATAGGGAAATTGTCGGTTGCCCACCGTCAGAGTAGAAGACTGTCACGAGTAGTGGCAAAGGCGGATTCACGCTAGAAGCTGCCCATTCAGTGGGTTAATGAACCTGCATCCAGCACTCTCTCCTCAGTCGTTTACTGTAGATGACGCAGATACAGAGTAATATATTGGGAGACTTTAGTCTACTCGTGAGTAGACAAAATAAACAACAAATGAAATGGAACTACCCACTGGTTAATAGCTGGAATGTCCGCAACGACGAATTACACAAGATAAACCAGCAATAGGAAATTGATCCCAAAAACTGGTGATTACAGCCGGTAAAGCAATCTCACCTGAAACTTTCTTTTCTTGAAAATGAGTCAGCAATTTCGGGTGCACATTTCATGTCCAACCATATTGGTCAACCATATTTGTTTACGTTGTGACAAATGAAAGTGTGTGATTGAATATGTGAAGAGGAGTAAACACTCGTTTGGCAGTGCCATTTCGAAATCGAGGCATAACTATGGCATTTTGTCTGCTGCCCTTCATTCTCACCCTCCTCCAGTATGTATCGCGCGAACAGTGCATTGCTTTTTGTATTGTGAACTGCGTCCAGTTGCACCAAATTCTACGTGCATTATTAAAATTCATCATCGATTAGGTGGCTTGCAAAATGTGATTGCTTTAGCGCTTAACAAGTCCAACAAGTTCTGTACGAATGCCAATCTTTTCGGGACTGGATCCACCATCAACATTCTGAGCGGAGTCCACTCAAGGTTTACATTTTCGAACAGATTCATTTACACATTTATGTATACGTACAGAATGGCTCAATATAGATTTCGTCCTTCAAGTAAAGCCGATCTATGCCTCAGAACTAAAAACCACCGTATAGCTGTTCCGCATTTATTTTGAATCATCAACAGTGTACGCCTTACGAATATCTAGGCAGATTCGAACTGGCAACCTTCAAGCTACCTGGCTAATAGCGACTGGCAATCAGAGTTGTTGACTCGTACTTTGACGGTATCTAGTGCTACTCACCCTTCAGCTAGAGAATCAGCATCACGTGGTCACGTGCTAACTGTCCTCGAGTGACAACCTCTCAGCCTGCCAGTTTATTCGTCGCACGAATTACTCCGCCGTCTTAGCTACTTAGAAGAAGAAGCATTAATCATTCAAACTTTCGGTTTTGCTATTATCAGGTGGAAAATACTTGAGAGAGTAGTCATCGTTTTCTAAAACTTTGGTGGAGGGATTGGAAATTTCAACCCTACCAAAGTACGCAGCATCCACTTTACACAACTATCTTGGCACCAGCTCATCCGCACATACGGCGCGAAAGTTCAAACGACGTTCAATAGGGATCATCTGTGGACCGAACCAGAAGAAATTGACCCTACCCTGGACCCAAACACATGTAGGTTTCCCCATCGGCCCAAGACTTCTTCACCCACCCTAACGCACAAAAATCCTTCGGCTGAACCCAACAGAGATTTAACTCGACTCATCTGATTGGTTCTCCTTCTACCTTAAATCTCGACCAAGCTCTGAACCCAATCACTTGGCCTGACGAAGCCTTTGTGTCAAAAGCGAAACGTTGCCCTGTAATAAACCTACCGATTGTCACCAAACTTTTTCGAAACCGGTTTTGCTATACTTTTCGACATGTAGCCACATGTCTCTCTGTGGGACTTCGTCCTGTAAGTGAAGTCAATCTATGCTGAAAAGCCGAAAAGCACTGTACAGCTGTTTCACCCTTATTGGGAATCATCACCAGTGCGCATCTCGCGAAACTCCGATGAGTCTCGAACCCGCGACCTCCCGGCTAGTAATTTGAACACTTAACCGTTCGGCCACGAGTGGCTGACCAGCAGTGTGATTAACTCGCACTTAGACAGGATATAGCGCCGCTCATCTTTCAATCACGGGATCCAAATCAAGCGGTCACACGTGTTGACTGCCTCCTCGAGCAACGACTTCTCAGACAGAAGTTCCACTCATCGGGTGAAGTTTTTTAATCTTCCACTGAGCTACTTATATTCTGTTGGTGGGAGCCTTGACGGAGGCAAACCGGAGTGCACAAGTGATCCAAGTTGCCAGCGTCAAACTGTATCATGTTTTGAAAAAAGCCTTCAAACGTCCATGATCATTGTCTCCCCTCTTTGTTGAGCACCTCTATGCACTTCCCAAAGATTGAAAGCAGGGACATCGTGACCCTATAGTCCAGCGGCCTGTTCTTACCCCCATATTCCACGGCAGCGAGATAATGCAGGTGAGTTGGTTTGATTGCATGGCGAAATTTTAGGTTCTGATGCCACAAGCAGCCGGTATGTGTTGATGGTATATCGCACTCGGTTGTGTGCACCACGTTGAAAGGTCGCCGAGTTGTGTTTTGAAAACAAATTACGTTGTATTTTAACCCCCACTGAAGCGCCGAAATCGGAGTTGCTGGAGGGTTTCTAGCAAAGACCTTCTCGTGGCGTTTTTCCCACTTAACTGAAAGGGAAAACCTGTGTCGGGCACCAAAACAGGCTGTGTGAACGATTATTTGCGTATCGATTTAGTTTGATGTGAGACACACGTGGAACCCAGATGAATCTCTCGTTTATAATTTTCTCAAGATTTTTCAGCACCCTCATGAGTAGTGTGCTACATCAAACACAGTAACTATTAAACTGAGAGCCAATATCTGTGCCGAAATTCGTGTATACTTCCATACCAACGGTGGGGACCCATCGGTAGTATAGGAAACTTTTGATTCCGACATCAAGCATTCGAAAATTTCCCAACCGGACTGTTAGGCTGAAGTCGAGCTGTTAGTGTAACGCAGGTTGGTGTAAAATGTCGTCTCCATAAGCTATCGCATCGACAGCATTTGCGTTATCTGTCGATTTACCTGGAGGGGATATTCTTTTCCAATCCACCTTTGTGCTTTCTTCCCCTCTAATAAGACCTTCTTATTTTATCGGCCGGTGATGTACCTTCACCTATGTCGCTAGTAAGGATTATTTCAAATTACTCATTTGAAACTTACTTCATCTATCAGGATATCACTTTGATTGTACGTCAGATTTTCCCAAGGAGTCTGTGATTCGGTGGAAGCACCTAGGCGTCCAGGACTTTATTACTGTAAACCTCAAAACATAACATAATTTTTAAAAGTTGAGACGGTGGTCGAAGAAATTGCCCCATGCTTTCAAGGTACTTTGAGCATATTATTTGTAAAGTGGATGGACCAAATCCACTGTTTTAGAACAGCTTTACATAAGATGATGGTAGACAGTGTCGTTTTAGTTTGGAAAAAACGGAAGGCCGAGGTTCCGAAATTCTATGAGTTTCGTGAGATGTACATTGTTGTTGATTCCCAGCAAGAATGAAACAGCTGTACAGCATGTGTAGGCTTCGCTAACAGAATGAAATGTCTGGTGAATATTATCAAAACTCAGTTCACCAGGTGAACAAATGAGAAGCTCAGAGATGGATAATTTCACTGGGAATGTGAAACGTCCATTTGAGAAGTCGCTATTCGGAGGGGTTGATCAATACGCGACCACGTGATATGTTCTACGTGATTGAAGAATGAGTGGCTAAATGAAACCTAACCACGCTGCTGGTCATCCAGTTGTATCCCAACGGTTACGTGTTCCATCACTTGTCGGAATGTCACGGTTTCAAAACCATCTGAGTTGAGAAAGATGCGCACCGCTGATGAAACAGCTGTACAGTGCTTCTCGGGTAGTCAACACAGATGGACTTCACGCATAGGACAAAGTCTAAATACAGTAATTCACCCAATATCTGTAATGGCGAGTACACAACAGATACGATTCTTACGGATTTGTAATTGAAGTCTATCTCACGAGCGGGTAGGTCAGTTCACACAATATTGATTCAAAGCGCGGCCTGCACAGCAAGACGAATTAAACAAGAAACAATAAATCAGCAGCTTCATATCGAATTACACCTTTCGAAGCATGAGTTCACAAATGAGGCTGGTAGGTGTGCATTCGACGTCAGTGTCCCCAAACTATGCCACTGCTGATTCTGTCCGGCTCAATAAATCCCACGTTTCTGCGCACAAATCAAAATTGGAACAGACAGTTTTCAGGCTCTCATTCGAAATAAAAAGTATTTGATTCGGCTTGTAGGTGCGCAGAAATCGATATGCTTGTCTTGGTAGAAGTATATACGTTATCGCGCAATGTGAACGTAGACGAACACAGAATCAAACAGTTTAAACGATGGTGAATGAACATCATGGACCTATAATCATACAACCAAAGCAGGTGCCATTCAGAGATTGGCATGACGGGTTGTACGGGTGTCGGAATGACTGGAAAACATGTAAGTTCAGACAGCAGTTTAGAAAGAGTATCCACTGAGACTGAACACTCTACCAGCCGCATCCTATTAAAATGAGAGTTTACTCATTAGGCTAAAATCAAATACCCATCTGGATCTTCTAGCCTTCACCATTGACAGCAGAAGAGAGACAGACGAAAAGTTCTAAAACGTTGTTCCTGTATGCTAAGCAACCAAAATAAAGCGTTAAGTGTATAATGTGTCTGCTGGTTTCCTATGGATTAGTTTGTGATGAACTCAACGTCCAGGCCATGAAATCTGAGGTGAACGGTTGAAAACTGTTGCCTCACAGAAGCGTAAACTGCAGGGGATTTAAACCTGCTCTTGAATACGAATGTAACTGTTCTTCACTAAGAATTTGACGTCCATCATCCGGTAGGCTTACAGCCAATTTGCCCGAAGGTCACTGTGCACTGAGATTACTTTGTAGGCCACCAGCATCAGTTGCCCAAACAAACGGTGAATTATCACCCCAAAAGATTGCTCACCTTCTTCCAGGTGGATATATTTGGTGGTATCACATGATATCATCCGATTATGTGGCAGAAGAATACAAGCGGAATTGATTTCCTGAAGTTTACATCACGTATGCCCACTCATCACAAAATTTTATGCATAGGTGTGACGAGCAGCTAGTTGGTTAGAACGTCTCTCTAGTCAACAGGTATTCGGTGGTTCGATTGCCTCCCCATGAGCGTCATTTATTTAGATGTTGTTTGCATAAACTTCTCATTTCAGTAAGATTTTTTCGAATCCAGCGAAGCTTAATGGGACACTTCAGGTAGGAGTAGTCGAATCCGTACCATATTACAACAGTGCCACCGTAATTCTTTCAAAAAACGCAGAAGAATACACGCAAAATTCAAATTGCACTGGGAAATTGCTGTTGATTAATATGTCACGAGGGACACTGTTACTGTCCTTCCATGAGGGGAATTGACATCAAGGCGTGACCCTCTGAAAGACACTTCAGGTAGGAGTAGTCGAATCCGTGCCACATTACAACAGTGCCACCGTAATTCTTTCAAAAAACGCAGAAGAATACACGCAAAATTCAAATTGCACTGGGAAATTGCTGTTGATTAATATGTCACGAGGGACACTGTTACTGTCCTTCCATGAGAGGAATTGACATCAACGCGTGACCCTCTGAAATGAACGGTGGGATCCTAGTCATGGAAACATCTAAAATCGGGCAGATTATCTAAATGGCGATCGCACAACAACCTGTTTCGAAGGAAAAGGAACGGCACCAAAGTACGAACTTTTATCGTTTCTATTCAAAAGACAATTTTGGACTAAGTCATTTATCAGATTTGGTATTTTCCAAAATGGAATTCCTACAGTGCTTCTCCGCTCTCCAGCAACATACACTGGCCTCACTTGCTGTACGAAAAATATACGCTACGTTCCCAAGTCTTTACCCACCACCAACAGTACGAATGTATCCGGACAAAAAAACTGTGCTGGAGTGTGACAGTTCGTCTGAGAAATACATCCTGGTGATATGGCCAAAACCGAGACTTCAACAGAGGTTAAAAGCAGTGTGCGCCTTGTCTGTACAACACGTTAGCCTCCTACTTGCAAATTCTGCAATCGAATCGCTGTTGAACGGGGTATATAAATTAAGAAGCCATTTTTGTCAACCTCTTGTTAGGCGTTCTGTTTTAAAGACCTTCGTTGAGCGGATTCTACTGTTTTCAAGTCCAAAGATATCCTCCACGTGTGCGAATTTCTCGATCAGCGGTCTTAAATTTTGGGTCTGAAGTTTCCTGATAATCAGGTATGCTAAAGATAAGTCCAAAAGATATCCCAACTCAACTCTGTCTTCTTTCCGATGGANGTTACTGGAGTTCGCGGTAAGCATAACTTGCCAGTCGGCTGTACGCCGTCATAAACATAGTCTTGGTGACCGGTAAGTTCGAGATAGCCAAGTTATTAAGAATTGAATTTTCCAACAGGAAGTTCCACGGTTCGAACACAAGCTCAGCTTCTGCCTAGGCACATGTTCCCTAACAGTATCTCAGGCCTCGTGCTTCCTTCAGGTAGCGTGACACCTGGGTATTATTCGAGCCACCTTTATTTATTTACTTTAGTACATAANAAATGAACGGTGGGATCCTAGTCATGGAAACATCTAAAATCGGGCAGATTATCTAAATGGCGATCGTACAGCAACCTGTTTCGAAGGAAAAGGAACGGCACCAAAGTACGAACTTTCATCGTTACTATTCGAAAGACAATTTTGGACTAAGTCATTTGCCAGATTTGGTATTTTCCAAAACGGAATTCCTACAGTGCTTCTCCGCTCTCCAGCAACATACACTGGCCTCGCTTGCTGGAAAAAAATATGCGTTACGTTCCCAAGTCTTCTGTCACTACCAACAGTACGAATGTATCCGGACAGAAAAATTCTGGTGGAGTGTGACAGTTCGTCTGAGAAATACATCCTGGTGACATGGCCAGAACCGAGACTTGAACAGAGATTAAAAGCAGTGTGTCCTTTATCTGTACAACACGTTAGCCTTCTACTTACAAATTCTGCAGTCGAATCGCTTTTGAAAGGGGTATTTAAATTAACAAGCCATTTCTGTCAACGTCTTGTTAAGCGTTCTGTTTTAAAGACGTTCGTTGAGCGGATTCTACTGTTTTCAAGTCCAAAGATATACTCCATGTGTGCGAATTTCTCGACCAGCGGTCTTAAATTTTGGCTCTGAAGTTTCCTGATAATCAGGTATGCTAAAGATAAGTCCAAAAGATATCCCAACTCACCTCTGTCTTCTTTCCGATGGATTTATTTGTCGAAGCTGAATTTGATGCTGGATGCATAAATTAGTGAATTGTTACTGCAGTTCGCGGTAAGAATAACTTGTCAACCGGCTGTACGCCACCATAAACATAGTCTTGGTGACCGGTAAGCTCGAGATAGCCAAGTGATTAAAAAGTGAATTTGACAACAGGAAGTTCCGCGGTTCGAACACAAGCTCAGCTTCTGTCTAGGCACATGTACCCTAACCGTATCTCAGGCCTCGTGCTTCCTTCATTTATCTTGACACCTGTAAATTATTTGAGTAGTCTTGGTGACCGGTAAGTTCGAGATAGCCAAGTTATTAAGAATTGAATTTTCCAACAGGAAGTTCCACGGTTCGAACACAAGCTCAGCTTCTGCCTAGGCACATGTACCCTAACAGTATCTCAGGCCTCGTGCTTCCTTCAGGTAGCGTGACACCTGGGTATTATTCGAGCCACCTTTATTTATTTACTTTAGTACATAACGACTGAAGGAAACGTGTGGCGACTTTGGGCCTCGTTCGAACAGTTGCCCTCCCGTGTTGACGTAATTATTCTTGTGAGTTCACACCAGAGGAGGAGAAGCAATGGACTCGAGTTTTGCTCTCATTGTAGCTAATCAGCAGCATGAATCCTATGAGAAACCCTGACAGGCGCGTCAATCATTCCTCACAACCAGGTCAATCACTACTCTTCGTTCTAGAAGTCGGGTATATCAGTCACATCGCTCAAACGTAAACACATTCGCCTGTTCGACGCCTGTCCGGTGTGTGCTAGTAGAGTAGTGATAACAAGCTCGCCTCGCATGTCAAATGTACCGAGTTCAAACACCGACATGGCCGCTGATATGCACTGCTGCTAATAAGAGCAAAACTCGAGTTCACGCTCACCCCATTTAGTGCGGACTTGCCAGAATAATTATGCCAGGATAGGAGTACGACGTTCCAAGCAAGTAATGTGAACGTAAACAACACCAGTCCCACAACCCTCACAACAAAAATCTTTCGATCCTCATGTTTTTTTTGCCGAACCGAAATGTATCTTTGAAGGTCTGTAGACACCTCTTATATGACTGATGCTAGAAGGTTGATTAGATAGTTGAACGAAGATTGATACGGAGAATCGAACATGTTCAAAACATGCCTGAGGGCAGGCATGAGATATCTACCTTGGCAAAGCCGCATAGTTGATGCGTTGTTGTTTCAGTATCCTAAATCTGCTCAAATATACCAGCCTCTTCGGTCAATCCGGATAGCGCTGCTTCTGACAAAAATACTATGTGATCGTTGATCGGCGCCCGTGAATGGCGCGAGGTTACTCATCATCCCATTAGTGATATTGTCCAGTTAAGAATGATGATTAGAGCTGTGCTTGTTGATCGGATGTTTCGATTCGTCTTCTTTTCAAGAAGTAACTGAAAGCATCCACAAAACCATTTGGAAATAACCTCAAATGGGTTCTGTGTATATCCTCTGTAGAAACAGATCCAGCTGATCCGAAGCTAAGCAGTTCTTCAGATGAGCCGTTGGTGCTTCGTATCTTCTACGGCGGAGTTTCCAGTATTCTCATTTTGAAAATGAGTAGAGAATTGGTTGTTCCCGTGACCACAGTCAACCATCGAAATTCATTCAGCGATAATCGATCGCCATCATCGATCATGTGCATGGAGTAATCAGAAATGAGCATACTAATGGTAGTCTGAGGAGAATTAACAAAGATTTATTGATTTATTCATCCTGTCGAAGAAGCCAACTTATACTGGAAAACCGTAAGACACTGTACAGCTCTTTCACACGTATTGGAAATCAGAAGCAGCTCACATCCCAAGAAAAAACGAAGAGTTTCGAACAAGTGATCTTCCGGCTAGTGGTTGAATACTTGATCGTTCGACCATGAGCGGCTGATCAGCGGCTCATCTTTCAATCACAAAACCACATCACGTGATCAAGTACTGACTAACTGGCTCCTCGAGTGCTGCCTTATCAGAGCGAAGTTCCACTCATTTCGTGCAGTCCTCCCCCCTTTGCCACACATAGACTGATGATAGTGTGAAAAGACTTGAGGTTTTGCTTTGTCTGTAACGCGGACGAGCGTTCAACAAATTGAATTAGGTCAGTTTCATATTACAATTAAGACCTCACTAGCTGAGCATGAAAACGATGGTCGTTGTTTCGTTATCGCCAGCGAAAACCACGACACTTTACCCGGCAAGTTTGCACCACAACCAGTGGGGTTATCGTGCCTTGCTTTTGCTAGAAAGGAAGTAATTTTAGTAACAGTGTAGAAATCGCCTTGTAGTTCATGACTTCTACGCGCACAAGGCCAATCTGCCAGTGCTGAAGGGGACTACATCACGACCTTCGGTTCAGATTGCTCAACAAACACAGAAAGCTTGCTTCACCTAAATGTCGAGTAACTGATGATGATGATGATGCCAGAAGCGGTGTGGTTGATCACGTTGAATGGGCCAGTGTCTGACCTGTTTACGTCTTCCTGGAAATGAACTCATATCCCTGCATTTGGAGATGATTCCATTTTTCCCTACTATTCGTCCCTATAAACCTGTGTAAAAGTCATCTGTCTTCGTACCCGCTTGAAGCAAATGGAAGACTGACATCGCCTGAAACATCACGTCCTCCTATGCTAACTGATTTTCCTGAATTTCCAACTGATGTAGGTCGGATAAGGATTTGTGCAAGGAGGAAAGGAAACCGCGAAAGCGTCTACGATAGACGCAACGACTAGGTGCGAATCAATCACACCACTGTTCGGTCGCTCGTGGCCGAGCGGTTGAGTGTTCAAACTTCAAGCCAGAAGGTCGCGGGTTCGAGGCTCTCCGGAGTTTCGTGAGAAGCGCACAGATGATGATTCCCAATGAAGATGAAACAGCTGTAAGGGCTTCTCGGCTTTTCAGCCTAGATTGACATTGTTGACAGGATGTATATGCATATGTATAGAGGCAACGTCCCATCCATTCTCATCCTTTCTTTTCAATTTGGCCGGACCATTTGTTAGTTCTACGAAACGCCGAACCATCAGGTGGCAGGTGGACTGGCGGTGTACGCTGACTACTGAACGGCCGTGGTTTTGTCGAATAAATCATGACCAGCAGCATATTTTCGATTTACCAGAACATGTTTCAAGGACACCCAGCAAGAAGCGAAATTTCAGGAACAGTAGGGAAACAGAACTATGACTGATATTACTCATAACATAGGGGATAGGTTCAAACGGAGATTCATCTTCCGTGAAGTGCGAACAGCGCAGCCATGTGCAACCGGACACGAAAATAAAACTCATTGGCACAAATCTTCATAAATTCTATTCCTAGGTGTATCCCTGAGTATAACTCGTTTTTCGATGTCACTTGATGAAACTAGGCAGACACTTTCATACCCTTCTAGTCAACTGTCAATTAGTTGCTTTCAACCACGAAGAGATACTACTAACAGGCTATATCAAAATTATACGGTGTTGGGCCAGCATCAGCTGGCCCGGATTAAGCGTTGTGATCTTTCAAGTAACTGAAAAAACCTGTCAAATTCACGGTTAGTATAGTGGTAACAAATGACTGTTTTTCTCTGTGATCGGTTCGCTTTACTGGGAACATCAGGAATTTTTATGACATTCGTCAGAAATAAGCTGCAGACATGAAAGAATTCAATGAGAATTTTGTGAACAGACGCAATTAATGCTCACAGTGTCTGTAACTCAATTGAATTAACTACACATTGTGACATACCAGAGCGAAGATTTGTTGTAACCAACTATCGTATAGGTCCATTATTTTGAGGTCAACGTGTTAAAGTCTCCTAATTTAGAGAGGAAAGATACATATTTTGGAGTGTTGTACTACTGACTACCGAAGGGAACTGTTTTTTTCAATACGCGACAAAGATCTGTGCGAAGGCTGTACAGCATGCAGTGACTGCACCTGAAGGATAAACCTTTCGTAAAATTCCATAATTCCGTACTACCTCGAGTAGCTAAGCGGCTTCCATTGGGGAATAAACAGCTCGCAAGTTGCAGGGGCCCTCCAGTTGAGAATTGGGCACCTAAAGAGACCTTTAAAACGTGGTCTTGTGATGTGAACTCGGTTGGTAAAGAATAAGTAGCTCCATATCCTGTCGAATTGAGAGTTAATCATGCTGCTAACCAGCCACTCATAGCCGAAAGATAATCACTCATCTATTGGCCACTAAGAATGTGAGTTATCCCTCTCTATCTTTCTCTCTCTCTCTCTCTACATCACTGGCGATCTTCTATAAGGACAAAATACTTCTCGGTTTTTCGGTATTGATCAACGTCATCTCAAGGGGATACGCTTCCTGTTGAACCCTTGTTATCCAGAGCTAATAAAAGTTAAGGATAGGTTCATACACTCAGGAGTAAAGTTAAAAAGAAATTAGTTCTAAATAAAACTCTTAGACAAATAGGCAAACAGACATGTTCATCAAGTAGGTGGTCAAATACTGAAGTATTGCCAAATGATATCGGACCATGTAACGGATACGATAGAAGAACAATAAAAATTCTGTGAGAGAACACGTGTGATTGTGACCATAATTATGGGATTTTGCGACAGATGTGATATAAAACGAGCCTAAGGAAGTTATGGATCGTCACAGGAAGTTTATGGGGGCTGGCTGATGTACCCCACCGGTGATGCACTCTTTGGACAACATTATTTGTAGTTAATCAATGAAAATAAAAGTGAAAACGGATCTTGCTTCCTATGGGTTACTGCGATGATATTATTTTGTGATACCTATAGGTCTGTCATTTCAAAGCAGGGCCGAATTGTTTGGATCTATATTTAAACTTGAGATAGGCTTGTAGATGCTGATACAGGGAAAACGCCTTTATAGACTGATCGGTTAGATAACAAGTCACGTGTTCTGTGGCATTCGACAGAGGAAGATGGCACGTGATGCAAACTCAAGTGTTTAGGAGACAAAGCACTATTATTGACTGAACATGCCAACAGAAATTTATTCATCTAATCGATCAATCTGTTTAAACATGATAACATTTTTAATATATCTGTCCTTTAATTGCAAATGTGTCCATTTCCAAATATTACTTCTTGAAAATCTGATTGACCAAACACATCTCGTCGAGCACGCTGAATAAAATATTTAGCGATATTTAGTGATATCGTACCGAATCGTGCCTCTTCCGTAAGAGATTGGTGCAACTTTTCAGTGTTTTGTGACATTTATGTCTCCTCTGTTCGCCTGTTCGATCTCAGACCCTGTATAATCAATAAAGCTTGGTTTTTTTAGTCTAAATAATGGATGTTTTTAAGATTCCGCCGACTGTCATTGTTGAACTTCTTGTGGCAAATCTATCGACTGCCCAAAGAATTCGACCGGATCGAACTGAACAGCTGTCGTGTATGTGTGGAAAACGTTATTTGTTGTCAAATTGCACATCCTATAAAGACAAGTGATTGATCACTTGTAGTTAGAATGACTGTTATGGAAATTCACTCACGGATTCCCCTCCTTTTTTGTTTAAATTTTAGGTCTATACGTAACATTCTGTACACCTTGTTACATCTGCCATATGTACGAGCGATACGGCGAATGTCTGTTTGGGAGCTTGATCACACCTGCCTCCATCATGATGCTTCGAACGTTTCATCGTGGACGTGAACGAATCTACGTAAGTCCGAGCAAACTATTCATACGTACCATAAATTCAACGTCGATCAGTTTCGTTACAGTCGCTCATAACACATCATTGTAACATTTTCCATCTAAAATAGGCACACGTGTGTTGTGATTTATGACAACCCACGTGCAGCGTACACGATGACCATAACCTCAAAGTGACGTCAGTCTATCTTAAAAATCCAACAAGGATTGTGCATTCGTTCATTCTCTGCGGCAGTACCAACGTCACTACCACCACCTAGTGTATGTGCGCGACAGGATTTGGCCGTATGCAATGGGCGTTACAGTGAAAAGGTAGCACTGATAACTTTTCGATTAACGAATGTGTTTAGGGATATTCTACCCTTTGCTAGCATGTCATAGACATTCGGAAGGCTTTATTGGATAGCAATAGACAAACAGACGGCAGACTGACTTACTGACTTACAGACTGACAGACGGACGAACACACAAATGGAGATAGATAGATAGATAGATAGATAGATAGATAGATAGATAGATAGATAGATAGATAGATAGATAGATAGATAGATAGATAGATAGATAGATAGATAGATAGATAGATAGATAGATAGATAGATAGATAGATAGATAGATAGATAGATAGATAGATAGATAGATAGATAGATAGATAGATAGATAGATAGATAGATAGATAGATAGATAGATAGATAGATAGATAGATAGATAGATAGATAGATAGATAGATAGATAGATAGATAGATAGATAGATAGATAGATAGATAGATAGATAGATAGATAGATAGATAGATAGATAGATAGATAGATAGATAGATAGATAGATAGATAGATAGATAGATAGATAGATAGATAGATAGATAGATAGATAGATAGATAGATAGATAGATAGATAGATAGATAGATAGATAGATAGATTAGATAGATAGATAGATTGATAGATAGATAGATAGATAGATAGAAAAATAACTAGGTAGGTAGATGGGTTTCACAGAAAACCGCACGTCATGCCCAATTCCGAATAAGTCACCTGACCGCTGGTTTGCGCGCCAAGCTCAGCAGTCGGTTGAAAGAAGCCGTATCACGAGTGCCCAACAGAGGTAAGAAATAAAACCATATTTCGAATTTTGAATATGCTTACTCACCACGGCTTGACACGCTTGCCAAATGTTACATCATGTACTCTTCGAGAGCATGTCTTTGTGTTGTATGTATGATCATCGACCGCGGCGTCACATAATATCAACCGAGTCTTTACCCTAAATTTGTGCACTACCGGGATATACTTACTAGTATACTTAACAGCGATCACCTACATGTATCACCAAGTCTACCTGGGGATAAATGTTCAACATACTACTGCCCTCCACATTGCAATCATCCATTGATTGTGCACTGGCTCAAGAGCCGCTCTGTTTCACCAGTAAGCATCTAACCTTGTATTCATGAAGCAAAACGTACAACTCCCCCCCATAGAGGACTAAAAATGTCTGGTGAAATTGGCACCACTTCTACTTTACCGGGACCGCACTTTAGGAATTATGTACCAGGTTAGCCATGCAAACTTTGGTGGGCTGGGAAATAGTGCACTATTTTATTACAGTTCAAAAGAACGCATACATTTCGAGGCCGGCCGCACATAACGTCCATGGGAAAGTTGATTCAAAACAAACGTCTGAATCAGTTCACATTGGCACGTTTCAGCACATTTCGTTTCAGTGGATTCGTTTACTAAGTTCACCGGATTTTCATCCAATTATTTGTGCAAATGCTGTCGTAACGTCAAAAAGTCGCGCAATACCATAGTTTATAGACGATACATCCAAATTACCGTGATTCACAGATGTTGGTACATTTTGACAATTGGTATGCGCATTCTTCCATCGGATGTCTACACAACCTTACAGCACAGACAGCACAATCTGTACAGACGTTCAATACATCCAAATTACCGTGATTCACAGATGTTGGTACATTTTGACAATTGGTATGCGCATTCTTCCATCGGATGTCTACACAACCTTACAGCACGGACAGCACAATCTGTACTGACGTTCTGATCAATACATTAGCCGAAGGCAGCCCCTTTGGTCCATTTTCCAACTCTTTTAAACACACACAGCAAAAAGATCATGTAATCACGCCACTTTTTCATTCTTGGGTATCCAAGCAGCACAGTATATAATGGTTATAGTGGGCTTACGCTCAACGCTGGTTTGCGGTTTCTCGACTGTAAGTAACTAGCAGGTTTGGATGCAGTCACCGATCCCTGTCACAATGAAGATCAAGCTGTTTCTAACAATGTACTTGCAGATTTTGTGTTTGGTATCCGGCTTCAACAGTGGGTTTGATTCCCATAACTTCATTGGTAACCTTATGGATTCTGCCGTATCTCGAAAATATAAAGCGTTAAGTTGTTGCAAATGAACTTTGACGACTGTTGGTTGATCAATCAGACGTTCTTTTTTCGAGATTAGCAACTAGCTTGTGAAGGTTTCGTTCCTAGACAATAAGACACCGTCAGCGCACAGTTAACTAGACACTTTGCTTTGCCTGTCTTCATTTATCTTGTTTTCGAAGAGCATCTAATACCTTCCAATTTGATTGGCTAGATGGTATCTATCCTTCTTGCTATCTTGTTGCCCTGCTGGCGATCTGCCCTGCGTTGTGGTCTGCATATTTCGCATCCCATTGATTTGTTGCATTGCTCCTTCGGGGCTTCACGTATGGTTTCCGAGTTGAGTTACAGAATGGTCATCCTATCCCAGATTCGGCTGATCGTTGTGGATCTTCACAAAATTACACAAAAGTACAAGATTACATACTTGGGTGGTTCCCAAATTCGAGCATAACCCTATCGTAACCTCTCACTTTTGTGTTTTTCACTGATTCCACAGTGTGCACCACGAAGAAGGAGTACATAACAGAGGTTCAGCTGATATACTGTCACGAATGTTGTGTCAGTTTCTTTGAGTAATTACTAATAATCGAAAGGAAAAACTGTAGCAATGAGAATGACCTTCAGCTAGCCTAACACAGACACCAGAATCACCACACACGACATCAGTTAGTTACCATATCGTTCCGTGTCAGCAGCCGAGCACTGTGAGTGTCAAATGGATCTCATCCTGGAAGGCCAATGGAACCAACAACACCTGCATATTCTTAAGACACTTCTTTCCAGTTCGCCACGTCAAATCCACTCACATCTACGTTTCCACCACAACGAATAAAATACAGACTACAGATAGGAATTCGGTGTGCAGTAGCTCGGCATTTATAACACATGGCGGAGCCAAGTTAGATTTTAGTGTTGGATGCATCCTTTGAGCACTTTCTGTTAGCTAGAAACTCGTCTCCTAATCATCTTCCAACCTCGCTAGTCTCAGCCGATACCACTTACAGTTCTGAGAGATTGATACTCAAAGAACTAAAGGTGTCTCAGCTCTTCACCCAAATTGATGAATTTTCAGGGCCGAACGTTTATACAACCCGCACAAAAGTGCTTGCACTGTAATCTGATATACTGCTCATTTAAGACCCTATGATGTCGATTTTGACACCACAAATAGCACAAATTTACATACGCGTTTCTGGCAGTCGAGAAGCGTGATTTCACCTCTTCAAGGCCGATAGAACTCTGAAGACGCAGAGATTCCAATCTCACGGTGCCACCGCTTGAGTCCTTAGAGTCATGCCCAAAGACTGCACATCCAATAGCCTCACTTTGTACTTCCTAAACACAAATCCCAACCAAAGGACTGGATAAAATTTTGCCGACTTTTCTAGAAGGATTTATGCCTCCTACTCTTCTTCAGAAATGGGAACAATGTACTCCTTTAATTTCGCGTCGACAGGGTTCTTATTCAGAGAGATCTGAACATGGACTTTATTTGGACGTCTCTGAGTGTTCAGTTAAACTGATAACTCAACGCAGAAGAAATGCCACTTTCGAAATGATGCTGGTAAACTATTTTACCAGAGGCTTAAATGAATCTGGTTTCAAATTGAACCGGTCGAAAACTTTTCAATAACCTTATGAGTAGTATCCTCCATCAAGCAGGTATACACGTTTTGGTTTCCTAATGAATGAGGAAAATCGGCTTTTAAATCCCTTCAAATGGTAGAACATGTAAAAACCGATAACGGACTTTCAGTCTCAAAAGTAAACTTTGAATTGCATTTGCGAACGTTTTAAGAAATCCCATGCATTTATGTCTCATGTTCTCAACAACGGACCCTAGTGTTTGTTCAATACGCGATCCATACCAACTTTATTTGCCCATTTCAGGGGTCGCTATTCAAAGACTGTCTGCAAAGTATTCTATGCCCTTGGTGTGTGTTGTGTCAACTGGACCGAGATATGAAGTACGTGGAAGCTACCAAAGGCTATCTGGATGTCTAGGCAAATAAATATTTTTTTGAGATTAAACATCTTTCTTCAGTCGTTGTGTAACCTTTCTAGCGATTTTTTTTTTTCAAATACAAACTAGAAGGCTGTTTCGTGCATCTTTTGTTCTTTGCGTGGTTACCAAGTTGGGGATTCCAATTCCTCAAGTTAGTGGTAATTGCCGTTAGTTTGTGGAACAACTCACAAGTGTGATTCACAGGATTTTAAGACACACGAAGATGTTTAAGTTTACTACTATCATTGTTAAAATTAGAATTATGATATTCAATAGTAATAACGAACAACTGCACATAGTTCTTTGGAATATCGTCCGATTGCAGATGTGGAACACTTGAAGTGTTCCAGGCTGTCAGTGATCAAGCATTTACGCAAGCAAACTGCACTTTCGAATGCGGGCAGGCCACATTTTATCCGCAAATTCCACCTCTTTATTTATCATGCGATTGCAGTTCCTTACTACTGCTACTTCAGTAAATCCTAATAATTGCAGTCACAAACTACTGAAATCCCACAGCATTCAATTAAGCTAGTAGTGAACTTTTGGAACATGAAGTGGCAGTTCCAGGCTGTCAGTGATCAAGCATTTACGCAAGCAAACTGCACTTTCGAATGCGGGCAGGCCACATTTTATCCGCAAATTCCACCTCTTTATTTATCATGCGATTGCAGTTCCTTACTACTGCTACTTCAGTAAATCCTAATAATTGCAGTCACAAACTACTGAAATCCCACAGCATTCAATTAAGCTAGTAGTGAACTTTTGGAACATGAAGTGGCAGTTCAGCAGAAAGTGCTTAGATCACGCCCATCGGTGACCTTTGTATGGTGATTCGAGCGCGCCCGTTCATGCAATTCTACTGGAGGATATACACTTTGGAGGCACCATAGAGTCTCATTTGAAGGCGGCTTTCAGCGAAAACATTCAGTCCAACCAATTGTGATGTATAGACCAAGTGTTAAGCACACCTATTCATCATCTACTGAAATCCACACCGTTCTTGCTGCCTCCTTCAGAATGGCGTAAACTGCGAGCTGGACAAATCTTTACCTATCTTGTCGTCCCAGAAAGCCGCGATCAGGGGTTATGAGTTGAGCCGACATGAACCGGACTAATGAACCACCAGTGTAAAACAAACGTAATTCATGTGTAGTTGCTCATCCTTCGGTGGTCCTTCCACATCGCCAGTGGACATCTGTTCTGAAGGAATTTATCTATTTTATGGACAACATCCTGCTTATTATTTGTGATAGCATCAAAGCCTTTGTCTGGTTCCCATTCCACTTTACCTCTCTTGGGGTTTCTTAATGGCAGTGAGTTATAATTTTTGATGATATAAAACATGACTTGGCTGCTAAATGAATTCAACCATCAGAAAATTATAACGGTAGGTCAGAGTGCATCTTGAAAAAATGTGTGAAATTAGCTGCATTTTAAATGCTATTCACTAGCAAACAGAATAAAGGTTTCCTCATTTAGTGAGTTTCCCAGTGAGACCAGATATGAAGAGTTCACTGGCGTGCGTTTTTTGTCTACCATTCCGTGACCTGACGATCAAAAACCTGAGTACAACCCATTCTGTTACATCGTTATTTTTGTTCCCGAAGAATTTGACGTAAGATACCAGTCGAATCACGTCCTACCTTAATTTTTCCGAAGTCTTTTAGGTGAAATGTCGATCGGAAAAACTACTCTCGGCTTACAGTCATTTCTACCCTGCTCACCCCAATGTGGCTGATGAATGCGGTGATTAAAAGTACCCCAGCTATTCCGAAAATAGCCACTGGAAACCACTGAGTCCATTTCGATGGGGAGGAATTCATTCATGTAGTGACATCGGTATCTCCAGTGTCCTTATGTCCCGTTTCTAACAACAACTTTAAAAAAATTGGTGCCCCTCCAGAGACTTGCACTGGCTTCCCATGCGCTTTTCGGTTGTACTGTTTGGCTACTCTTTCCGTTGTTAGTAGCACGTTTGTAGTGCGGTAAACCCACTCCCACTGAAGATTTTTGACATGCTGAAACCGAACTTTCCCAAAGTACATGTCCACTACTCCTTCAATGACACAAAAATATGTATACTTCCTTCATTTGCTTGTTTTTGCTTGAAACGACATAGCAGAAATATGTGTTGATTTCATTTTTTTAAATTTGTTTGTGGAAACTTTGTGCCCTGGTGCCAGTCCCAGAAGTATTTTTCTGAGGAAGCCAGTATGCCAAGTGGTTCAGTTTTATATTCTGTGTTTTACCTCCAGCGTGTCCTTAACGAATTTCCGGTAAACCGATGCGATTTCCTCAGTCGCCTACATTTACTCCATCATATGATTTACACGTCCATCATTCGCGGAAATCCCCCCCCCCCCGTGATAGCTTTAGTTAGGGGCCTAAAGACGTTTTTGATGATGGCTTAATGTTTTCAATCGCTTACGTCATGTTTTATGGATCATTTCCCCGTGAAAACTAACCCCTGTCCATCATTCGCGGAAATCCCCCCCCCCCCGTGATAGCTTTAGTTAGGGGCCTAAAGACGTTTTTGATGATGGCTTAATGTTTTCAATCGCTTACGTCATGTTTTATGGATTATTTCCCCGTGAAAACTAACCCCTGTAAAACCACTCATTACGTTCCATAAAACCTCTTGTACCATGAATATTTAATCCGTCCGTATTGAAGCGACACAATGAACACTTTCTAGGTTCAAGGGCTGTTGGTTTCACCAGTTGATATTTTTCGCCTTTTGGGCTGTACCGTTTCATCTTCAGTTTTTTGGCAGTGTACTTCTCATGAAGGGTTTTGACCCTGTAAATGTGATCTTGTGCGAATTTTGCTGCCCATCTTCATTGGATTCATAAGTCTTTGAATGACACACCCAACAGAAGGTGGACTGAATTAGTGTAGAACGCTTTTTTGAATTAGCAGTGTAGTCTGTCCAAAGAAGCTCAGTGGTTACAAGGCTAACATACTTCCGGGAGTGTCTATGGCTTTGATATGGCCCAGCCTTTTGACTGGCTTTATATAGGTTCGGCCAAATGGCAGTATCTCAGCCCCGTTGCTTGCTTCGGGTAGCATGGTAGCTATGCACCTAAGGGGTATTCCAGTTGAACGAACAATATGCTTCCAATAATGTGGTACGTTACAGTTTTCTTTAGGTAAGCACTCTCATGAGTTGAGATGAATATTAATCGGAGGATATGTCATCAGGCTTGTGGCATTTAAAAACGAACCGAGTTGATCCCTTCAGTTTGACGGCGACGTCTTCTAAATCGAAACGAGCGCACGTTGCACAGCGGAAGATGGCATCTGTAAGAAGAGAAGATATTTGGTGAGATATTTACGTTGATTATCTGAATAACAACAGGTGAAGGTGGCAGCACTTTGGAAAAATGTGATTAAGTAACTGAGAGGGAAACATTTTGAGGGACCTGACCATCATTTTCCCGATCGAACAAAATTCCAAAGAAGCTACCAAAAATGAGAATTACGCTCGTTTGGCATAGTTCTGAGTGATACATTAGGTTAGGGAATTTACGGTGAACCAAGTGCGTAGGTTAAGGTTCCAAGCGTCTTAGGCTTCGCCTAAGACGCTCCCGGTAGTGGAATAACGTAAGCGCATTATTTGAATGTTTCCAACCACTTTTCTTTTTACGAGCATGCTGCAACTTCATGTGCTTTCCAGTGTACTGTTTTGTCCTCCTGAAAGCATAGATATCATTTTCTGCCAGACAGTTGGCTGAACCTGCTAGTGCAATATCTGAACTTTTGTTCGTACGGGGATGACCTTCAATTCCAGGAAGCTGACTAATTTACTTAGTAGTATACACAAGTCAAGTCACCGCATTTTGCCCTATATCCATAAATGTTTGTTCTATGTGGACGACTGATGAGGTAAAAGAGGTGTCAAAACCACATCAGTTGTGCCTTTTTACGATCATGCCACTAGATGGCGCACTGGCAGAAATTATCAGTGTAAGCCATCAGAATTGTTTGCGTTCAGTTAACCTTATGGATAATGAAAGCAGTCCCAGAGAATGTGATGAGATCTACCCTTTGCTGAGCACCACCTGGGGATGAACTACTTTTCTGTGCTTAGCTAACCGGCGTGCAACAGATTAGTACCGATTGCCTGTGAGTTTCATTCACAACTGGGCTGCGACTCGGAAGCGACTTATTTTCAAAGGTAGACGAGGAGATTCGTAGTTTGTTGAGAGTTTGCGTCACTCAGATGCCAGCTTTGAGTAGACTGAAACAACTTTAAACTCGTTTTGAGACTCGGAGGTCTACTTATAGCTATGTTGACTGAGGCATTGATAACTATATAAAGTAGGCAACATCGGGTACTTGTATGGCCGTGTAATCGGAATGATACCCAAGGTGGTGGTAGAATTTCTGTAGTGCCTATTTCGCAGTTTGCATAAACATACCAGTCTAGATTACACACTTTGCCAGTAACTGTATTGATGCAGTGTATCAATCCGATTGGGGTTAACTCCGTGGTATCAGGCTGTAAAATTAAACGCCTACGTTCGTTCTTAACGAGATTTGGTTTTGGAGTTTAACCATATGGCCGCTCAAAGTGGGTGTGACGCATGAGTGACAACGTAGCCAAATAGAGCAATAAACAACCTTGTATAAAGCAGACGAACTTCATACTTATCTGTAATCGAGGATATCGAACGTGGGAAATTATCCAGAAGACAGTGTTATTTAGGCCGGTTTCATGATCGTCCTGCCTGAAGAAGCTTACCGTATCCGTCCCCAAGTGACGTCTAAAAACACCAAGTAGTTCCTTATAGGTCCATACCCCTTTACTATCCGCATTAAAGGTGAAAACAGTTCAGGTGAATGAAAAGCTGTTCCCATTAGCCCGGGAGATTCAGTAGACTGCCTGCTGGAAAAACCTGCGGCCCAAATTTCAAACAGGGACACTTATGTGATGATGTTTTCGTTGATGGAAGTCACCCAGTATCATTCTGTCGGTAGCCTGATCGCACCCCTTCACAGGGCTACGCACGGATGGATTTAGCCGCCATCATCTAATCGTAACAGTGCTGTTCAAACTTAAAACTAGCGGCATAATGTTTTGTAGGGATTAAAATGTACGTTAATGGCAACCATGAAGTTTTGGTGGAATAAACAACAAAATTCTCGTAAGGTTGCTCCAAACCCTTAGACAGCCAACGACCGGTTTTGACCCCAGGTAGGCGCAGTTACCAAGTTGATTTTATAGAAGGCGAATTGTGTGTGGTTTCACGTAGACCATAAGGTTGACGAAAACTCGGGGACTAAGCCAACCTGATGAGCCCAAAAAAGAACGAAGTCGGTCGTTGGTTGCGGACGATTAGTGTATTACGTTCATACAATGTGTCGCGTTATCCCGAATACTGTGCCAACTGCAATATATAGTGGTCTGATACAACGCATTCAGCTGCTTGAGGACATCATGAACGAGAGATTTAGCTTGGTTCCAGGTGAATTTTCCATCAAAACCAAACCGGCGTAAGGTGAGTGTATAAGTCGAAGTTACAGATTCTTTACTTTCAGTTGGCCTATTCAAAGCGGTTTCGGAGTGAACGATCACAAACCCGACGAAAATGTATCAAGAGTAAGATTCAAACCGCGATAAATTACCCCACGATTGACCTGTTTGGAACGTGAGCTCATGTAAGCAGAAACCGAGGAAAATGTCCTTTCTATGTTACACAAACCTTTGATTTCATAAGATACATCTCTAATGCACCCAGATCTTAAGTCGAACATTTGCAAAACCTCTGAATTAGCCGACTGTATGAGAAGCTCATTTTGAAGGCTGTGCTGCGTGCTGAAGACGAATTGGAGTGGAACGATTTATGAGATGAACCAACGTAAATAATGCAAGCAAAGTTTAACAGTTACAATATGCTTCATACGGTGCGTCCCAAGAATTGGTTCGCCTATGACGTATGGACGTACTGCACCATCCCGACTGAATATTCGAAGATAGGCCGGAAGGTTTTTTCAGGTTTCTGGTGTCATGGAGATCTCTCCTGTCATCATCCTATTCAGTTACACAGTGTCTGCATGACTATGCAAGGTGATTTGGCTATAGTTGTTGGATTCCCTTTCATCCAGGTAGGTGCACAGGTTCATTGCATTAACCGAATTCCAGCTCCACCGCCAATACGACTGGCACTCAACATAACGGCATCTTTAGTGATCACGTGATCGCGCCGTCGAAGGAAGATTGGTATCATATCCTGTGCGGGCTGATCATAGTTAGTCGGACTTTTGACCGGCCACTACCGCCTGAATTGTGTAGTTTTCATTTATAAATCAAATTTTCCCACAGAATTTTGTGAAATATCATGTGCCAGATTTATTCAAACGTGAATCACCTTTAGCACAACGAATATTGTTCAGACGAGGGAGTCTGAACTGACGACTCAGTTCGTGATTTGTCCGACAAAAGCCAGTAGATAGATCAATAAACGGTGATCAGAGAAATGCTCACGTGGCGTAAAAATGAGTATGTGTTTAAATGATGGTAGAAGTTGGCAAATTGTCGTTAAGCCTGAACCTGAGGACACGGGTGTAGATAGAATATGAATATAGCTTATCAGGCTTCTGATGGACTGTATAAATAATGCTGTCAGAACAGCAAGGGGACCGCTCAAACGAAGATGGGGTGTATGCTGATTCGACTCAGACGGTAACTAATCTCAAGTGCAACTTAGCCGACGGTTTAAATCTTTCTTTATGCTGGCTGCTTGGTTCAAACATGACTCAAACATCAAGTGCGAATTTCATAAACAAACCGTGAAAGCTGAATCACGTCCAAAATAATTCACATTTAGTCTTGCACCAGAAACTCATAAGAACTGGGTAAAAGTGTGTATTTAGACCCGTAGCATCCTGCGGACCTCCTATATTAGGCAACAAAGATCCACGGAAGAACAGTTTCACCAGAGTGATGCTGGATTTCTCAGGCACGGACTCACAGGTGCAACGTTTAGAGGAGAAGCACATGACTAAAATTGTGGAACCGCCCAGCTGCGCTGTCAGTCAAGGTCGGTAGTTAGCTGAGCGATTCAATTGATCTTCTTTTCAAATTAGGCGATCCTACACCCAACCTGGTATCACCCAAAGTACGCGCACATCGCGTGTGTTTTGTGCCATCCAACGCGCTCATGACTGGGTATAGGGAGGGGCAATTATCGGGCAAATGTTTTGAGTAGTCACTACCATCTATGCCAAGCTTGGGACGGAGACGATAAAGAGGTGGGTGGTAATAATTTGGCGACAAGACATGACAGCCCTTACATTTCACTTCTGTCGCTTTGGTAACTGCTATCTCCCAGGATGGGGACCGCTAGATGAGACAAACCAATGGTTGGTGACCCTGAGAGATATGGCAGTGTCAAGCAGCCAATTGCACTTCCGTACATCCACTTCAAAGCACCCAGTTCATTCCATACCAGACAAACCGAACCATTCAACATCAATGGGTGGATTAATCCATAGGCTCCATTCAATGGTTCTCATTCCCTTATTCTATTTATCCTCGATGAACGAAGCTGTAGTAGCTGGAATTGCTGCACTTTGAAGCACTGCTTTTGAGTTGACAAATTAAACTCAACTAATATGGGATGCCAGGCCGCATTGTGCCTCATAGCCGACAGGCTGTAGTCTAGTGATTAACTGTATAAGTGTGAGATACTACAAGAATATGCCAAAAGAATCAAAACAGCTGGCTAGGCTAAGGTGCAAGTGGTGTAATTGTGAAGTCAGTACTGAGGAGAACGATTTAGTAGAACAGTAACAGAGAAGAAAGGCTATTTGGGACATGTGTGAATCCGCATGCAGGAGAAACTGATAAACGCTCATGACTCAAGGTTTGCACCGTGGAAAGTTAGACTGAGGGGGAAATGAAAATCGCCTAAAAACAAGCAGCCGTCAAGGTGTTGGGCAAACAAGAATTAAAAATCTGGCCTAGTATACCCGGATACATTTAGAAACAAGAATAGTTGGATTAAATGTAGTACACTATTCATAAGGTTGTTGAAATTTCTTCGACAGCCCATGACCGTTTTCGCTCTTCTTGAGGCCTGGTACAGCACACTCATCTGATTGAAAACATCACAAACTAGAGATTCAACTGGGTTCCAGGTGAGTGTCTAGTAAAACCAAATTTGTTTGCAAATGGGTGTATTGCGCTAATAATTGGGTTTCCTTGCACCTAACGTCTTTGCAGCGAACGGGTTTGGTATGCTATATAAGAACTGAATAACTATGATAGTTTGGGTCACAAAAATCGACTTGGTATTTTGTGAACAATGCAACAACCGAGGTGTAATCGGGGCATAAATCAAAATAATCTATTCCTTTCTTTTACACTTCAACTTACATTCTGCTTATGATGTTTTTATAGACGCAGTACACTGCACAAAAGTTTGCTGAAATATCTTTGACAGCTCCCGACCGGTTTCGCACTTCTTGAGGATCCTCAGGTAGGCTGGGTTCCTGACTTTTCGCCAATCTTGTGTTCTTCTTGAACCCGAATTGGAGAGATCTCGACGACCAAGCTCATATGCATATCGGTTTGGTTTTAACGAGAGACTCCTCTGAAACCCAGCGGAATATCTCGTTAAGAACGTCATAAACGAAAGACTGCGTTGAGTCTCCCGTGAAAACCAAATTGATACACAAATGAGTGTAGTTTTCGAAACCTGTCCAAATTGAGTTCAGTTAGGACATAAGGTTGACGGAAACTCGGAGACTGTGCCTACCTCATAAGCCCCATGAACAGCAAGGCCGGTCTTTGGTTCCTGAAGAGTTTTCAGCAAATTTATGAGTAGTGCAGTACGCCTAAACAATCTCTCGCGATATCTCAAATATTGTGTAAAATGAAACATAAGTCAGCCTAGTGCACATCCAGGCGCATTGAAAAATCATAAACGAGAGATTTCGTTGGGTTCCAGGCAAGTCTCCTGTCAAAACCAAATTAATACGGAAATGAGTATACTTTCTTTTAGTTTTCTCAAGAAAACTGTCCTGTTATAATTGGGCCGGTTTTAGGGGAAACTACTTCTTTTTTAGGGCCAGTTTCCTTAGTTAAAGTCCCCAGATGAACACTTGAAAGCACTTTGAAAGCCTATTCTTACAAGTGCGTATGGAGCACTGATGAAGCTTACCGAACAAGTTGAAGCTTTATGACAAGATAATGGATTCAGGGACTGCTCTAGGAATGAGGCAATTAAGTGGTAATCGGATAAGACTGCTTTCACTAATGAGAAATTCCAACTGCCAGATTTGTTGTTGAACTGCCTCCATAATTAGGTAAAATCCAATTAAATCACGCTGATTAGGGAACGCTTCACAAGGTAACTTGACTATCGAGTTCCGAGTCCACTGATTAGTCTCGTCGTGTGGCCAGGCTAGTGCAGGTGAATTATCGATTATCATCATACAACTATGTATTCCCGTGAAAATCGTTCGCTAATTAGCGGACTGTAGATGTGTGTTCATTAGCGTCTCACGAGAACTCAGTCCACGTTGTATTTCGTAATGAACATTGCGCAAACTTGTCCACAGAAATGAAACCAAAGCACAGACAAATCGGAGCTAAAGGCTTAATGGTTGTAGTTGAAAGAGCTTCGGTTCAGCAAGTGACGTCAATCTATGCTGGTTCCACCTAACTTGTGAAATTATTCCTCCTTTAGAATAGTGTCATTAGTGAGACTCCAGCGGCCCTCTACCGACTTGTTTCTTCCCTATTGGGAATCACATGCAATGCACAGCTCATGCGACACTTTGAAGATACAAGCCCATGATTTTTCGATTAATAGTGGAACACTATATCACTCATGGGTGATCTTACAACTGGACCTGAAATTAAGCCTACTAGGAGGTGGGTCGTGGGTTCGGATCTCCCCAGAGTTTCGCGACACTCTCTATGCTTAATATATTCAACAATAATGAAACGGATGTACTCTGCTTCCAGGCGTTCCAGCCTGGATCGCGTCTCCATCTTGATGGGTGCGAACTCAATCAATGACTTTTTCAGAACTCTGCTAAGAACATGCAGTCTCAGATGTCTCCTCTTACTGAACAGCCAGAATAAACAAGCGAATTGTGCCGAGTATCTCAACATAAATTGATTTCTCCATCAAAGGAAGCTGGAGTAAAAATGCATTTTCCCGGCTTGGATCTCCTCTTACTGAACAGCCAGAATAAACAAGCGAATTGTGCCGAGTATCTCAACATAAATTGATTTCTCCATCAAAGGAAGCTGGAGTAAAAATGCATTTTCACCGGCTTGGACATCAACCGCTGTGGACATTCCAGTTGGTACGGACGCAGCGGGAAACTAGTAATACGCTAGCTCAGAAAGGATTGGTAATCCGTCTACCTCTCTTATTCATTAGTGTGGATTCGAAATGAAAGCAAGACTACCGATTTTAAGACACTTTGCAATCACATAAGCTCTTTTTGCACTAAAATTAGTTGTACGCAGCAGGACAAGTTTTCCTGAGTACACCGCTTAAGTTGGTTGCCTAGCATTCACCTAAATGTCGCACAGAGGAGAAAGACCGGGTACAAAAAGAAGCTATTGCGTAGCGTTCGGTGTATAGTTGCCGCATGGTTCCTCAGGAACATCATAGCTATGATGTTATCAAATCTAGATAGGCAGAAAGCGAAGGCGAGATTCGGGTTCGAACCAAGGACCTTTTGTACACCATATCTGCAGCGTATATATATTGATCCATACAGAGCACAACGGAATACCTCGACACTATTCTACTTCATTTTGGATTGATCTCGCGAGTTCATCTGGATTTTCCAGACGCTGAGCAAGGGTTTGAGGCCTAAGATGAGCCAACACCCGTTAATTGTGCCAAACCGCCAGTATCCACTCCACCCTAGAAGCTTATACTGAATAAGTTTGTGGCTAACCAGCCAGTTCACCAAAACCTACACCAAAACTAGAGCATTCTAACCCTACCCAGGTAGGGCTCGGAACTATGTTCAAATTGGGTACTCTGCACGACAACACACGAGCTCCTGAAGACAGAACATTATGAATTTCTCTGATGCACACTCCACAGAATTAAACGTTACACTTTTTACTGAGAGTGGCTGCGAGATAATCACACAGGACCATTTACTGTGTTCTGTAACTTCGTGAGATACGCACTGTCAATGATTTCCAATAAGAATGAAGCGACTATGCAGCGCTTCCCGGCTATTCGGTGAGAAATGGCTTCATTGGCAAGACACAGTCTCAACTGATATTACCAAATTTCTTCACTGCACCACCTTATTTTAAGTGATTGAGAGAAGCTAGATCAAGACAAACTGTTTTCACATTCGAATGAACACCCAATGGACTGATCAATATCTCCGTCTTGTGTATGATCTGATTTATTTCTCATAAGTCGGACTAAAATGTTCACCATCGCGTAAAAGATTGCTGACCTCATGGTCTAAAGAGTTTCCCTAGAAAAATTCAGGCGCACTGGGTAACAGTGATATTCAAGTATTAACTAACGTCGAGTACAGTTGACATTGTGTGGTTTCTATTCCTATCGAATGCGTGTATAATGCGGAGAAATTCAAGAAACTCCAAACTGCTGTTATCATCATAAATCCATTACGATAAATCTCAATTTCTGCTTTCTGAATAGTTCGAACTTGCGCCGTTGCGATACCAATGAGAAGGCTCAGATCTGTTTTCCGACTAGTTTGCACTTTTGCCCAAACAGAGAGACTACACAGATTTGAATCGAGTTCATTGTTGACTGGATTGACCCCCTAGAAATCGATAAGTCACGAGTGCATCGTTTGTTTAGCCCTCGTTGCATCATGAAAGCTAATGTGGACTTTGAAGTTTTAATACTGTTCAACTCTATGTTCGATAATCAGGGTTTTAGGCTGCACCAAATGTTGCTCATACTTAGATATTTAATGCATTCTGGTCCATTTGATAGTACGTTAGTATGACACAGTCGGGAATACTCCAAGAATACGCTTCCTCTAATCAGTTAACATCACAACTCGTGCACGTTTGTGGGTGCAGAGCATCGTAACTCCATTAAAGGAAACATTTCCTCACATGACACAGTGGGCGAGTAACATCACTTGCGTTGTAAACAGGCAGTTTATTTCCGGCGTGAACTTACTAATGGATTTGGCCGTTTCTTCTTCATCGATAACTTTACAGGATACTAGATTAACGATGTATACTACTGACGGAGCTTGCGAGTAGTGCCTTGTCTGGTGTTCAACATCTGCCCAAACATCTGATCAAATGTGTATAAACCTTTTTGCAGCGTTAGTTTATTATCTTTCAATATCAGAAAATGTCCAGAAAAGTTCAAAAAAACCTTGAAAGTGTTCGCTATTAAAGCACCCCTTGTATATGAGATAATTACATGCGTGTTTAATGGATTGTATCTCCTTACTTCGTGTTTCCTAATAACTCCGAAATGTTCATATCCCGAAATATTATTTTATAAGTTACAACTCGTCCAAGGTCCCTGCTTTAATCAGGAATTATTGGTTTTCCTGAATCGCAATTCATTGAGGTCGTTTTATATTTTGGTGGTGGAGTTTGGTTAAGGGGTCAGGATTTGTTGGAACCGCGCACATTTCAAGCTGTTGAGTACAGGTTGTGTGCAGCGAAAAGGCATCTTGAATAGTCCATCAGTGACCCTTAATAATATACTTTCACTAGGTGTAACGGTTTACAAATGACATAAACTGGAGACTCGTGGAGAATTTTGGGGCTGAAAGCCTGTTGCCCGAGCGATAATGCATGGTATTGCATGAGCGATAACGCCCTTCCGCCGAGTATTCACAAGATATTCCAAATGAACTGTTCATCTCCTGCCGCAACATGGCCAGTGGAACGGAAATGCTGCTGTTTCTCTAGCTTTTTTCATAGCTTCTTTTCCACAACAATCAGCTAGTATCTAGACCCAGTAAGGAATAGATTGGCACAGCAGTCATTACATGTAAGGCAGGAACGTCGAAGGTTATTCGAAGATTGTTGAACTTAGCCAACATTCGAGTAGCTTTTCAGAAGGGAAAATCTCCACGCTCAGTTTTGGTGCAATTGAAAGATCCCTTGCCGGTTGAAAGGACTAGGGACTGCGTGTATAAAATTAATTGCAACGATTGCGCTAAGGTTTACAATGGACAAACTGCCAGGGAATTGTACACCGGAATTGGTGAGCACAAAAAAGGAGTAACAAACCACCAAGGAATGAAGAATACCAAGCGCTTGTCAAAGACTCAGCGATGACAGTACATGCCTTAGACACGGGACACAGAATAGATCTGGAGAATGTGAACGTTTTATGACGGGGACTGCGTATCACACCACGGCGGCTGATAGCCGAGGCGGTGGAAATTGCCAAGCATCACAGCGTGAATAGAATTGAGGGTGTGGAACTGGCGAGCGCAAGGAACGCGGTCTTAGATAAGCCGAGTTGACAGGTGACGGTATGATCACTGGAAAAAACGGGGTGGGGTGGGGGTGGAAATCCCAACCCGACCAAAGGTCACAGCATCCCCCTTACACAACTCTCTTAGCACTAGCTCACCCACACAGACTGACAGAAGGTTCAAATGAAGTTCAAGAGGGACCATCAAATGAAGCGAACCAGAAGAACTAGACCCTAGGCTGGACCCAAAAACACGTAGGTTCCCCCACCGACACAACACTTGTTCAACCAATCTAACACACTAAAATCCCTCGGCCGACACCCAACAGAGATTTTGCTTGACTTAACTGATTGGTTCTCCTTCCGCTTTAAATCACCACCAACCTCGGAACCTAATCACTTGGCCTGACGAAGCTTTTGTGTCAAAAGCGAAGCGTTGCCCAGCAATAAATCTACCGAGTGTCACCAAACTTTTCGAAAATCAACCGTTTAGCTACAGAGTGTTATCTCACTTTTTTCTCACAAATTTTTCCTTTTCAATCATGAGTACTAATCACTCACTATCATCCTCTTCCTACTTTTGTCACGGCGCTGAGAATATATAACAGAAGCAGTTTCTTCGTGTACTAGTGCCTTACGTTATTAATTGTGGTCGCTTTTTGTGGTTTTACTAGTATTTTTCATTTCCCGGTGGACTTGACGTTCAAGTATAATATATTTTTTTAAAAAAAACTAAATAATATCTTTTATGCGCTGACTAACCGTCCAATTATTGCATCCTCATCCAGACGATGGCATTTTTGGCAAAAGAGCGGCAGTCTTATGAGAGTCCTGATCTGTGTAACCGAAATGATCTCCTATTGTGACCAGTTGGTTTTCGATCTCTTTTCGTCCCGTGAATAAGATTTAGATGGAAACCCTGTGAAATTTTGTTTTTTTTTCAACCTGGGGCTATCGAACTACAGTGCAGTCAATTAAATTCTTGAAGACTGGGGAGAACCGACATAAGTTGAGATCAGGCAGCCAAATTATATATGCTTTAGAACTCTATAACAGAATGAGAAGACTGCTAAATTTGCAGTGCCCTGAAGCGGGGATCTGGCCGAATTTTTACTTGATTCATGGTGTAACAGTGACTCAAACAAGATGATACATCGCGGATCTGTTGATGACCCCAGTCAAGCCACCTCACTCGAGCTCCGTCAAGAGTGAAAGTAAGCGATGTAAGTCGCTCCTGACTTGAAAAACCCAAACCCGGTAAAACTAGCGTATTCAACCTTTGCTGGGTCGTCCTGGTCGACTAGGGCGCTACAGTCTTCACCGAACCAATAAATAACGTGGACTTTCAAATTCGTCCTGGGTACAGCATAAGTGGCTTGAAGACCAGATAAGAAACCAACAAGTTTCCCCTTACCCTTCCCATCCATCCCAAAAAAGTGTATTCTAAATTGTAATACTGAAGATATCACTATTATTCTGTCGACAATGGCACTTTCCGTTTGATGCCGTTGATTATCCGGTTTGATCGGGTGATTCTTCGCTCGTCAATAGAATGGAGGTGTACGGCTTATACGCGCAACCTGCTACTCTTGCGATCGCTGAAAACTTTGACAGCCCTTCGTTTCAGAGGGTTTTGTTAACCATCGGGTGGTTTACCAAACCCCTCTGAAACGATGACTTCCCAATCGGTCCCAAACATTTTCCGATTGATTTGACAGCCCTTCTTTGGGCTCAAACCACCGTGATTGAAAAATTCAGGTCGATAAGGTTGCATCGTGTCAAAAACAAGTCCGTGCGCAAATGACAGTATCTATTGAGGAGCTGTTTTGGTTTACCGAGAACTGTCTGACCGATTTGACGGATTATACTTAACCCTTCCACCATGCTCGCACTTTTGGACGGGCATGGTATCTCTATACTTTTTGTTTTACTTTCTATGCACGTTTATACCCGACTTTTCTGTTCGGTGTGGTCAATCTGAGAGTTGTTACTGGTTTTGGTCGTTGTGGCCTCAACATGCTCACAAAATTTTGGAAGGAGCTCTAACAAACTCCTACAATATTCTCAAATGGAGGGGCTTTGCATGGTACGTATTCGGGCTGATAATGGTTTTCGAATGAATCGTATGTTGTTGAGCTCCATCTCGCAGTATTTGCAAAGCTCGCTTTCAAATGCATAGTGGTATCTTGACTTTGGAGCACCGGGCTGCTGTGAAAGCCAGACAGAAATGCATCAGATAGTGTCCTCCACAACAAAGAATTCTTGACAGGCCACATAGTACTATTAGGAATGTTTACTCTTTTCCTTATAAATATTGTTGCATTATATGAAATACGCACCTCTCTAATAGCGATGTAAGTATTGCTGCAGCTTCGAGTTAGCCGATCACACAGATGAGTGCGAGGAACACCTGCATCGAAGGTTTGTAGTGTAAACGTGAGCCTCGTAAGTGTGGATATTTTGTGCAAACTGTTGCAGCTGCTAAATTCGGTAGAACGTTGATGAGGTTTTGAAAAGCATTCTCAAAAATTCCTCCGCCTTTTCACTTTCCAAACATAGCCCACCCTGAGATTTCTCTTTTCACCGATACCTATGAATTCCTCCTAATGCTGATTTTATTTGAGAGTGACTTTTATTCACTCTTCCACCGTAGGACGTTTACTGATTATGCATTTGGGAGGTGAAATCTTCACCGTAGATCAAAATGTGACATGAACCACGATGGCCGCTGAATCTTCCGATGAGCTGGACGAGCTGGTTGCGTCATCATCAATCAAGGATACTTCATCAGTGCACATTTGGTAAACACGGTGTAGTAGCGCATTTCACGGTGACGTCCACTAATTTTACAGCGGAAAATTACCCAATGTTGCCCACCTGTTTAGCCATTTCTTGATATTCCCAGGGATACTCGAATGCACTTCAACAAATAATTATTTTTGATCTTCATCGTGCCTTCTTTGGATGGCGGCACATTCAATATTTTCACGTAATTCACTATCACGCCTCCAATAGTAGGTGAAACGGTGTTACCGAAAGATCTATCTGTTGCAGGTCATCGTTTGCTTTCCGCGGGAGATTTACACAGTGTTGTCTGTGCACCGAAGAATTAAATCTTCAAGCAGATCCATCAGAGTACCAAACGAATTCATTTATAATCAAAACACTTGACCAATATATCACCTCTCATGTAGGGGCGCATCAGTAAATTCAAATCCGCCAGCAACTTGACTGTGTACAGTGAGGCGAGCCAAAAGGTACGACATAATTCCCATGGTAAAATTGTCCTTGTCACTAGTCTTATCCTGAAGTGACCCTTAGTTGGGATTCCCTTGTCAGGGGATCCTCTATAGACGACTCAATATAAACACCGTTGTAATTTCAACTTATTAAGGTGTGAACCCAGAAGGAACGCTTCCAGTTAAACCTAATGCGCCTAGACGGTATGAAACTCTCTTCGGTTGTAAGGTTGCTGAAAACTCATCGATAGGCCTTTCTCGGTACATTTGGTACCCACGTTCTTCAAGAGAAACGTCTAAGATTTTGTTGACTTCAGTGTGTGCGGCAAAATTGCCTCGGCAGGGTTGGTATTGGAATAAACCATGAGGTCTGTGGAAACTCAGGGACTATGCCTACCTAGTGAGCCTCAGGGGAAACCGGTCAGGGACTATCGAACGGTTTTAAGCAACATTGTGAGTAGTGTGCTGTGTTGAGAGAAGTTAATGCAATAAATCGAATATCGTGCCAGCGCATCAGATAGACACACTTCCGAGTTTCGTCCTTCTTACGTTCTACACGAACCCATGATGCACAAAATTCGATTTATGCACTCCCGAATACCGACTTGGTTTTCGCGAGAAAACGCACTCTCATGCAGTTCCTGAGTGGTGTATTACATCGATGTATATCGATATCTTGAATACCATAACAACTGAAATATGAGCGGCTTGATTCAGCACATTTAGTTTGTTAAGAACGAAAATTTCAGCTGGGTTCCGTGTGAATCCCTCGTGAATACCTAAATGATGTGCAGGTGAGTATATACATGGTAGGATTTACAAGAAACTTTTGAGCATTTATCTATAAAATCTGTCAACACGCTGTTAAATATCACAGCTGAAATTACTGACCCAGAGAAATTTCACAGAGTGGATTTGCGCTGGTAAATAGCGAACTTATCAGCATGACGTAAATGGTCCTCAATGTAAGTCTGAGTTGATTCTTAGCCACACTCTCGTGTATGGTAAATTCATATTCAGCGCCGGAGTGCACAGTCAGTAGAGCTGAGTTGGCTAACATCTAACCGCTACTGCGGTATCAACGGCACAACAGGACGTCAGTGTATTTCACTGGCTCTATCGTTGTTCGCGCTGATTACTGCAGCCTGCCGAACCAACTGTTTCATACTTTGTCATGCACTTGATCACGTGATTGCCACTCACCATCAGAAGAAATTCGTTTATTGTTTTTACGTCATAGAGTGATATGTCTTTGTGCCATCTGATGTATACCTCTTTCAGCAGATTAACCAGAATTTATATTAAAGAAAGAAAGAAAGAAAGAAATTATCAGCCTGGCTATCAGCAGTATAATTTGAATCTGGCTGAACTTCGGTAAGCCGAACTTTTTTGTTCGCATGATATTTGCGACCCTCTAAGTGATTCTAGTCAAGTGGCTACCGTTCTGAACAAGTAGAACGCGCATGAAAGATCTCAAAACTTCTAACCAGAGTGATAAGTCACATGACTCATTTGGCGATGTACGTTTTCAGAAACACATTTATGCATACTCCAATCTGTGTTGCCATGGCTGGATGCAAACTGATGGATGCCTTGAGACAGAGAGGCGTTGAACGCATTACATATTCAGATGTTTAGGTTCAGTTGTTGCACTGCTCGAAGAAGGATAAATTATGTGGCTGGACAAACCAACATCGGTCAAAAACTTGGGTCCCGCACAGCTGTGAAAAATGTGCCGCATCTTGCCTTTTCTTACTCTGAACGGTGATATATTCCTTTGGGTAACACTGCATGGTGAAGTCTTTGCAAAAATTGTTTATCTTCTGGAATGGCATCAGAAATAGAAGCACGTGTGTCACGTGTGAGTAGACTAGGTTCCTCTTATAACCTGTTGAGCCAAAACTTGGAAATGGGAGATACCTTCCAGTCCGAGGTGACCTTCGGTACATTGTTTGAGAAAACTATCGATGTTGTTTACTGGTCAGACCAACAGCATGAGATTGCTGAGGCAAACAACCTGGGATGTAACTAATTGCTGAGAATTGAATAAAATCTTTTGGGATTTATCAGATGTGATTCATCAGAATTTTTCATATGAACGGTGACAGGTAATCCTGGAGAACTTGAAGATCGCGTTCAATCAGAAGCACCTCAACCTTTGGTCGCCACTGGGAGTCAGTGATCGCAACAACTGCTCACTTAGCACTCATCAATGGCTGGTTGGAAATCCTCCAGATTTTCGTTAAAACAAGGCAAGTAAAAATACAAATGAATAGTGCGTTTTGTCCTTCTAGTAAGAAGCTGGCTTCATTGCAAGGTGAACTCCCAACGAAATTTCAAGAGGTTCTACCCACCTACAGAATTTTTCATGCAAATGTATGAATGTATGAACAGCTGGTTCAAACTGAGTTGCTCAACCTATGGGCTTGCTCGTTACCAGGATGATAACAGACTTGTGATGTAAATTGTTCCATACTAATCGTCGCCCAACATCGTCCGTTTCAGCTTTCTATGTTGTTCTGGTCATTTGTGAGCAGATCATCAGCAGGCTCAACTTTCATTCGGACACAGATACCCAACGGTTCACATAAAGGGGCCTTGAAAAGGCGTCAATCCTCTGAATAGTTTTGCCAATCAGCGACTACTTACAAACTACGCCCCGAGGATCAGGTGTGATACGAATCCATATTACCCCATTCGTTCGAATGGCGGATCGTTTCCTTGCTTCCTTTTTCGATGTGTTCCTAATTCCGTTCAGAGAACCGAATTGACCACAATCAAGAAGCACTGAAAAAATTATACACCCAAACTTAGTGATCCTAATCACGTATTTTCATAGGGATAACACTGACTAATTTACGGCGTCCGGAGGCATGTTCAGTTAGCTCATGGCGTAGGTATTGCCATCAACAACGTTTATGACAATTTGATGTCTAGAGCATGCTGGATAAGTATGGTGTTCACAGTTTGTTGACGAGATGAGATCTTATATTACTTGCTCAAAATGATCATCACCGAAGCAAATATAGGTAGTAAAGTGGTGACCTGAAATCCCAAAGATCCAACTGGGGTTAATTACAAACTTTTGGTGAAATATTTCATCTAGAAAATTCGAAGACTACTGTCTAAGTTACAAGGCATAGTTCCGGAGAGAAAACGCTAATCACGTAGAACTACAATTCACTGAAAATCCAAGAAAGCTGAAAAGATGATGTCTTTATATATGAGCCAAATAGAATGAAGCCACTCCGAATTTCGGTTGGTGGAAAAGCCAGAATTGTTTAACTACTCAATAGAGTAACGCCTTCCTTAGCGTCCTCCGTGGTTAATTTCTAGGAGTTATGACCCTTTTCGAGAAACTCATAGTTTGGTTTCGTACTATTATGCACCGCTAACGGACAGTTGAAGCTGGTTATGGGAATGTTAAGGTCAGCCAAATGCATTCCTCATGGGGACGATTCAAGCGTTGTGTGTATTCACCCTTACTGACATACCATACCAGCCGTTTACTAGGCACTATTGATTGTCGTTTTCCTTTGCTCATGCCATGACCGCTTGTGTGCACACGCGACTCCCGTCCCACTCGGTCTTGATTATTTTCCTTCGGTGAGTGTTAGTTACGTAACTGGGTGGTACAGACAAACAGTCCAGTGCCATACACAACAGCTCTCTACGTTCACCTCTTTGGACGTTTCATTCACTTCATGGTGCGTGTTACACATGCCCCCTCAATCGAACTCACACAACATCAACTCACATCAGAAAAAAGCTCCCCCGATCATTAGATTTGATCATTCGAGCACTGATTGTACTCTGACTGCTTTCAGTAATGGAAAGTTGTGCTACGGTATCCTTTGGATGATGTTAGAGTGCACATTGGTTCGGTTAAGCGTGCCAGTTTACCGTACATTGTAAAACGATGTGATTCGCGGAACGAAGTGACAAGTGTTCCCCATGTCCCCACTAAGTCCAAGGCTGGTTGCCTGCTTAAATTGTGGGACAAACATGCCAACTATACCAATGCGGAAAAGAAATTGCGTCTGTCAAGCTGGACCAATGACAAACCCATAGCAAGTATAACCTTTCCAGCTTGTTGGATCCGTAACGAGCCAATTGGGGATCAGTAATTCCACCAGCCAATCAAACTTGCAAGCACATTAGTACTAAAGTTCAGCTGTATCAATCCTCCCATGAGAGCCGCTTATCCCGAGTGAACATGTTCCAACTCCTATTCATCAAATTGTTTTTGCTGACAGTGACATTTGGAGCATGCTTCGGAAGACGTAAGTATGCCGTCTAGTGTGTATTATTTGCAACTGAATCATTAAATCAGTTAGGTTTATCACAAGTTGTGTAGGCGTAATCCGACACAGCTTCTGAAATAAAGTTGTCTTATGTGAAAAAAGTCATTTGAAAGTCAATCACTTTGTTACGATCCATGACACAACCCCGAGTTTCAAAAACTGTTTCGAAACACACTGGTGAGTACTTTTGAAATGAAACTCAGGAGTATTAGGTATCGTTAACAAGAATCGCAGTGAAATTGTATTTAGAAGTTTATCAAAGGAATAATTCGCATTCGACTCCGTTCTTCTTGCTTCTGCCAGTGTATGAATGATCAGTTTGTTTACTTCAAGTCCATTTTCAGTTTCCTTATTGCGACATTAAACTGAGCTATATTCCACCGACGCTATGAATGCGGAGCATCCTTAACGTTTTCATAGTTTCCAATCATAAAACCCTTGTTTTGCCTCACTTGTACGTTCAGAGTACGGTAAGTTTTAACAGTTCTAGTTGCTACTGAACTTTTGAATTGAGTCCTAGGCTTTTCGGGAGTATAACGGCTTTCGAATTAAGTTTATCCTCATTTTGGTTAGCTTGATAAGACAGTTTTTTGCTAAATCACTTAGTAAGGTCGTTCCAGACTAAGTCGGACCGAGAACACAGTAGTTTGCTTTCCCGCAGTTACTGTTCAACTGATCTGAGCAATCAAACCACCGGACAAGCAGCTGGGTGCAGCCAAGTTCCCATTACCTAGAGGCAAAGATGTGTACCAATCAGAATAATCAGTCCTTGATAGAAGAGAAACCATTCAATTGTCAGTGTTTTGATGACAAATGATTATTCATCTAATTTGGCTTCGAAAGTTTGTTGAATCTCCACCCGTCCCTTTGGTGCAGACGGTTTCATCTCTGTAATTCATCCGATCTTTGACATGGACCAAGGTGTCTGGTCCGATACTTAACCAGACTGATGGAAAACAATGGAAACCGGGTCGAACAATGAACTCCCAGACAGACTTCCTTTCTTGTCCCATTAACGTACGTCTGCTGCATTTGTGAGATTGCCGGTTACTTGGCGGGGATTGTTCGAACTACAAAAAGTCGAGAAATTTTTTGATGGATGCAAAATTTTGTTGTTTGGCCGCACCAGTGAACTGCCTATATCCTAGATAAAACACTTAAAACTCTGACGATAGCATTTAAGGAGGTGCCTCCGCTGACCTTGGTGAATGAACGAAGCCAAATACCTAGAAAAACGGTTTCACATAATCGTTTGTTGTGTCTTGTTCAGTTGTCGAGTGCTTTATAGACTGATGCAATCAGACACGATCAATTGTGGCTACATCCATGAAAACAACCAACGACCATCTGATCGAATCGTGACGAATAACTAACATTCTACATGGTTAGACAAAGTTAACATTGGCTATAGACCCCCATTTGCCTGTTTAGCTGTCTATCTTATATCCATTTATTATCCATATATGTTTGTATGTATATATGTATGTATGTATGTATGTATGTATATGTATTCATTTTATATGGAGATTGAAAATGAAACAATATCACGTCCTCTCTTTGTACCTTTTTCTGCCAGAGATCGAAGGAGGTAGGTCACTTTTGTGCATTTCAAGTCTAGCCACACTCAATACCAGCGAAGCTATCTCATTCTAGGTTGCATTTTCTCATCTGATGTGTCCCAACATTTGTTGTATCTAAGTTTTACCAACAACATTTGAGTAGAATTCTAACCTTTTTATGTCTTTAGGCAAGTCCGTCCGGTCCTCAAAAGGCGAATTCTTGATGTCACGGACACTTCTCTATCCATCTCGCAATCAAAAAGCAAAGTAGAAAAATAGGAAGACAATCATTTATTGAGTTAAATGTGCTGAGAGATAGCCATGAATACTATGAACACATGGAAATACTTTGGTCCGAATCCGACCATGGGGCGAGAAGATATTACCTTCGAGGTAATCTGTTTCAAATGCATTCATGGCTTCATCCTTCAATCTATCCGGATAAGTCCTATCTCCCACGCCAACCGACACATAGACCGCAAGTATGATCGAATCGTGGCCAAACGCATCCTTCCGGAACTCCATGACCTAAGTTGGCCCGGTCTGAATGGCATGGTCGACGTACAGACGTACCTTAAAATAACCAATCATAAAACCAGATACAATATGCCAAAGCAGGGCCCGCTATTGTTCGCCAATCAGGGTTCATGAAGATACGGTCTAACGTGGAATCATTCATCTAATGAGAGAGGTTGGCCGTGGTACCTAAAACGTCGGAACCATAACACTACAACCAAAACCGTGTTATGACAACAATTTTCATAAAAAAACAATCTCTCAAACCAAGGATCGAACAGTGTTTTTCAAAGCATACGTAATAGAACCGGACAGGGGTTTCTTTGAAGCAGATAAGATTTTTTATTGGGAAAAGTTTTGTCCAGACTTAATTTGCTTTTTCCATGAAGTTTTGAACCAAATCAATTTGATTGGGTCAGTTTATGAAGATAGAAGAGTTGCAAACAGTATCGTGAGAACATCCTTCCACTGTGCCTTGTTTAAACGGCAAACATCTTCCGGGTTTGAGTTTGAATTTTGAGAAAAAACGCTATTCCCCATGGTTGGCTGTGGAGCGAGCTATGTCAAATAACCTAAAACCTAAAGTTGTGGGACTGACTGTTGTCTTGAAAAGTTGCGTATTCATCCAGAACTTTAAGAGTGCGACGCTCTCATCTCTGCAGTTATATTTACTCATTGCTCTTGGCACAACTCAGTCAAACGTGGTCCATTGCTTGATCTCCACCGAGGCGAATGCGTTATTTTAAAGATGCAACTATGTACTCGCATTGCTGAGTCAGCAAGAAAACCAAATCAGCCGGATATGTCCAGTCTACGTGAAAGGTACTTTCCTATGGTTGCTTGAGGTCGGATATGAATTCAAAATACACTGCAACACTGCATCTAAAAATCGTCACTCGGCTTCTCAATAATTAAAGAATTATCACTACTCCGCATAATCAAAGAAATGTTTTGGGAAAATCTATTTTCTACTGATCTAAATCTCACTTTTATCAACTTTCAACTCAATGCCGTTCAGTTGGTGAGTTTGAAATAAGCACTCTGAACATATTGAACTGATAAATTCTCTGCGAATTTGGTTACGATGTGTTATGACTAGGAAGCTTGTGTATTGGCTCTTGAGGACAACTGAAGTGAAGATCATGACGCCGACAGTTCCAGTGGAACTGTTTTGCGGTTTGTGAACTGATGCATTCCGCCAGCTTGTTTGCAAATGACAAAAACCCATCTTAATAAAGTAGGCTTGACTTTACTAACCAGGTAGAAGACAATTCGGATGGTGGGTTGGAATATCGGCTTTGCACAATGATGTATGATGGTAAATTGTGAGCACTGTCCCCGTGTAGGGGAAACACCCACACAATTGAAAATAACCTCATCCTCTCCTTTAGAGTAATAAGACCACTTGGTTAGTTTTCAGTCAGTGAGATAGCAATTCAATAGAGGAAATGACTGCCTTTTGTCACAAACTCGTTTGGGAATTGAGCCAGATAAGGGAACGACACAGTTTGTCAAAGTATTTTTGCTACTGATGGAGATGTTAGTAGTTCAAACTGTAAAGATATCCATCAGTCACTCATGAAAAGCAGGTGATGAAAAATGACGAAAAGTTTAGAGCGTAGATGTGAATCATCGTAGTGATACTCCCCTCTTGAAAATCGTCCTGCCTACGTATATATATATATATATATATATATATATTTCTTTATTTATTTATACATATAATTAGAAATTTTCCCCATTTTTGCCAAAATATAGGGAAGATGATTGGTAAGGAAGTTTGTGTACATGGTAGCAAACACCAACTAATATATTCTTTGCGAACCGTGTTATGCTGGTACTATGTCTTTTAGTGTATCCCTCAGATCAGTACTCAAAGTACCATTCGTTGAAAACTTTCCAGAGCTACATCAGCACAGGCGAAGCTAGAAGTCGTAACCAATGGCTGTTCTACACTGAGCAGCATGCCGTAACTTTGAAGAAATGTGTAATGAGGAAGGTCAGGCATCATCATCGGCAGTATAACAGTAATGTTTCACTGACGTACGACCATTATTTATCTGAAAGCCGTACGGTGAACTGTGGATAGGGAAGAGACCTGGTGCTATTCTACCACAACAATTCCCAGGTGCTTCCACCTCCAGTCAGTCATTCGGGCAATCGCGCTAGAAAGCATCCACAAGAGGGCCAATGATATAAATAAGCAGCTATGTACAGTGAAAATCAAGATGCTTATGCCACTTGAAAGTACGTACAGCAACGCGCACCCTCCTCAGTAAACGATAATTTGTAAAACGCATTACATACATCTGAACACTCGTTTTCTAATTGTTTCCTTTTGAATTTGCCCGCACCAGCCTCCACGAGCGGAAAATCTCTGATTTCAGACAGACGATTCCTTAGCCGTTTAAATGCCTTCAATTTATTCGTGATTAATATTAAGGTTGCATCTGTTATGGGCCTTTTTGTAGTCCATCTTATGGTTTTTCACGTCGTCAATTTAAAGTAATTTGAGAGATATTATTGATTGCGTAAAGCTTCATCCAGTAGATCGGATTCAGTTGCTTACTCACATTCGCTCTTCCCAGATATCCCGCACTGTCTAGCAATTCTACCCTAACCGGACCGCTGTTTTTCTTCATTTTTCCGTTCAACAGAAGAGATTGTTACGGAGTTCTACAGTAAGTGTGTCATTTAAAATATTTTTAGGCGTTTAGTTGAATTAATTACGTTAGCCACGAGTTTTGTCGCATCCAGCACTTTGTTCGCTACAGAACGGGGCACTAAAGAATCATAAATGATCTGGACATAGTATGTTGGCGCCAATGGGATACTCATGTAAAACTGAGTGATTGGGTTAAATGCACAGGTCCCGCAAGTGTCACTCTTCAAACAGTGATTCTCGCCTCTTACGCCATCACTATCATAGCATAATCAACGATGGTTCAGCAGTGACATTCTTTTGGCTCCTGGATACAATGCAGTCAGCAGGAAACACGAGAACTGAGATACGTTTAGGTCATCTAAACCATCGCAGAAAGAGTCAAGATGCCGAGGTTGGGTACCAACCAGGGACCATTTGGTCGGTTAGTTTGCCTCTGAGCTGTCTCCAACTTGCTTCTCTTTTCTACCGCCACTACATGATGCCCAAACTATGGTTACCTGAACGGCATCCATCATCATTCTTCGGTTTATTCTTGAACCAGTTCGACCGTATTGATTGATTTCATTTTATTCACTTGGCTACTCAGATTATCTGAACGAATGTCTGTTAAGCGAATATACTACTTTCCCTTGATCTGGCACGCTATTCATAAGGTTTCTGAGAACTCTTCATTTACTCACTACCAGTTTCGCTCCCTAGTGGAGCCTCTCCCATAGAACTAGGAGACAGGTCTCACAAACATCGTCTACTGGAACAGCGGGTGGTTGGCAACTGGCGAAACACGCTTATCTACTAATTGCACTGGTTTCACGGTTCTGACTTGTTATGAGTACGTTGTGGAATGGTTCAACCTGACCGAAAAATCACAACCGAAAACCCAACCATTTATTGTCATTACAGTACAGGAAGCATGTAAGTCGCATAAAACAGTGTGAACTTTGCACATAAATATTGGCATGAGATCAGTTCATTTCCGGTTGGTATTTGTGGATAAATGTGGACTTCATGTTCAGTACGCACGAAGCATTTCCTTTCTCCATCGTGATCATTGCAGTCGTGGCTAGTAAAGGTTGATTATGAGAGCAAGCCAGGTGTCGTGGTCCACCGCTGCAACCCGGGTAGCCAAACTGGTTCTTCAGTCATGCTTTTCTGGACAGGCAGTATAAACTACACATGTGGCAGGCACATCACATCTTTAGACGGGTCACTAAAATCCGGAAATCTAGTGAACGCAGCACCACTGAGTACAATAATCCCTTTGTGCATGCAGTCCTTGGATGTCGTTAAGGTGACGATCGGTCTGTTCGTCGGTCTCAGCAACTGACTTGAAAACTCTAAGTCAGCATGCGAGGAGACGTCATCAGTTGAATAACCGATTCTTCCCACCCTGTTAGCAATTACGTATTTCATGGAGATTGGTTGATTTCCTTAACATGACCAGATATTTCCGGATTGTCTGGCCCTTAATTTGATTGGATGCTCCAGGAGCTACTGTGCTTTGTGGTCTAATTTTCTCGCATGTGATTCGTTCACCAACTGGCTTCACTTCAGTAGTCCTGTAACTTCATTCGTTATTTCTAACACGGCTGCGCATCAGCCTACTGCGCAGCGGAACAATCATGTCAAACAGGGCCGTGTGATTACGCCTAAAAGTCTGAATCACGTTTGATTTCATCATGTGCTGGAGAACGTTCAAATAGGGACATAGAAAGTTCACACCCACTCCGTGGCCAAGGCAACCCGTACACAAGCGCACAGGCGGCGATCTATGATGAACTGAGACAAAGGAACAACCGCCCGAGACCGGGGTGGATGTGTGGGAGACACAATGGTTGGTTGGCAGCGGATCGACCATCAAATACGGTGATAAGTGAATCATATATATAGAAGTTTGTAATTGCGTTAGGACACAGTTCCTTCAGGTCGTTTTTTTTCTTCTGACCTATAACCCAGTAGCGTCAGGGCAGGTGAAGAGATACAACAATTTCCTTGTGCCCTACCTTCCAGCCATTCCCCATGTCATCTGAATGGTCGATGAAATACTAGTTTTTAGTCATTTTTCCTTTAGTTTAAGTGGATTGTTTACCGCTCTTGGTTCACCGTGGCTCGGTTCTGTTTGACGCGGTTTCCTTTTAGCATTGTTCAAGGAATTATTCTGAGTGTGTTCTTCTGAGCTACTCGCAGTTTGCTGTTAACATGAATATACGAAGCTTTGAGTCGAGATTGCGTCTTCTGGGGAAGTAATTCAATAACGAAAAGGTTGGAATCGTTTTGGAGATCACAACAGTAACGGTGGTGTAAACGTACGCGGAAAAACCTTGAAAAGCCATCAGACCACAAGAAAACACAAAGTCTAAGCTGGCCAACCAACTTCCGCGCAAATTTATCTTGAAAAAACCGATCAATTGACATGCAGTATATATCGCTTAGAGACGTTAAAAACGCAGCCAAAATTGATAGCAATGCCTATCCAGCCACACAATGAGATGCGTTCTCACAATTTGGAAAAAAACGTTTGAAAAAAACTTGCTAAACTCGGTCTAGCTGAGCATCGACTGACTCACAATAAGAAAGTTATTTTCCATGAGGTTCAGCCTAGAGAAATTTAAACCCTTCAGTATAAATTTAGTGGCAGCCGCATGACTCAGCTTCAAAAAAACCATTTACCACAACTTGCCTGGTGGAAATTTTTACGGTCCTCCAGCACAAATTGTATTTGCTTAGGGTACAGCACATCTGCAAATTCTCAAATTGTTTCCTACTACTAACAGGCTATAAGTAACACAGAGGAAGAATAAAGTTACTCCGATTAGTGAAACGTCCGTCTGAAACGTGGAGGAGCCAGTCAGTGGGTGTTACCACCCGATTGGAATTCCTTGTTTGGGTGATATATGGAGCTATATCCCCTCAAAGTGTGAGCTAGTCACACTGCTGATCAGTTGTTTTCGGTCGAATGGTACTGATGTTGCAGTCTGCAGGTTCCAAACTTCCTGGAGTTTTTTGAGAGGCACACTGCCCATGACTCCCGAAATAGGACGAAACAGCTGCACATTGCTCCTAGGCTTTTCAAAACAAGGCTTCTTCTTCATTTGAATCATCCTTTAAGTTGCCTGGTTATCATCACGAATATATTATATATATATANTATTTATATATATATATATATATATATATATATATGTATATATTAACTTTAATGAAGTCATTAGAAAAGTCATACATATCAGCCTGCTGATTCACCACGATTCATGTTGATCCTGGTATTTATGCTAAGTTCCAAGAAGTCACTTGCATCATAAACTTTGTATCGCCACCTATTTTGTTGCAGCTGATGATGGTAGGTTACCTTTTATTACCTGGCTGGACTGAGCCTGTGGTAACTAAAGCGGGTCATAAATGAGGACCGAGTTTTATTGTATGCACTAGGATTTCATAAAACTTCTTAATATAGTTCTTAATATAGTTCCTCAGCTGCCCCAAATATAATCTTGGTATCCTCATAGAAATGTGAGCCGATTCGCGGTGCGGCTCATACCATCCGTTCGGCCACCCAGCCTGTAGTCTAAAACATAAGTGGAGCCTGGTCGATCGTGACTGGCCGGAATTCACCTTTTGTCAGCCTAAACTTCTACCCTTGCGCTCAAAATTCTTTGTTCGCTTGTTTTGTGTGTTTCGTTTACATGTGTTAGAGGAAATATCAGCCGTTCACTTTGTCCTCAGGAGCAAGCGTTTTGCAACACATCAAACTACAGTAGCAATATTTGTGCAGATTTGTGGTTTTTATAGATAAGCAGCTGATATGTTTGCTTTGTCCTTGCGAACTCGATATTTTGTTACCTCTTTTGTAATATTTACTAAACGCGTTTGCTAGCAAACTCATGTTACGTAAACCATCAGGCTGAGAAGTGTTCACATTTTAGGCCATTCAACGCGTGAACACGTGATTGGAAGATGAGTGGCACCAAATGCTGCCCAAGTGCAAATTACTTCTACTAATGATCAGCCGTTTTTAACCGAAAGGTTTTCAACTACCAGCCGGAAGGTCACAAATCCCTCTGGAGATTCGTAATCAATGTGAGCTGACGACTCCCAAGGAGAGTGGAACAGCCATCCAGTACTCAATAGAAGTTCCTTATACCTATGTGGTTAGAGATGAGGGACTGAACGATGGTCAACATTTTGAACTGCATTGTCGCTATGCTTAGTCAAACTACACGCTAGGGGAAAAGCACAAAACCTTAGACTTGTTCATGCAAAGTGCCGATTTACTGAAACTAACACGAGTTAGATGACGTCCGATCGCTTGGATCTTAGTATATCGTTTCATCCTAAAAAGTTCAAAATCAAGAAACTGAGAGATACTTCTTGTTTATTAGCCTAACTTGACGGCGAATCTTGCGGTTCGGCCACGACTCTACGTGAATATCGAAAAAATTCTATCATCGCCTGAACATACCGCAGTGGAAGACGTTGATGTTTTCTGAACCCTATTATTTTTCGTATTTATCCGCAGGAGCAAAACCATCGAACTTCGGTAAGCCTGGGGGAGATTTTTGCCGCTTGGTGTAAGAGTCTTCAGAAATCAACTGTTCACTGTTCTGCGCAACAGTGACTTGCTCAGTTCTTCCTTAGTCAACACATCCCTCCAATGTGGAAGTTTATTTTTTACGAACCACTCGCCGGATGCTGCAATGCAATTTGGTTATCCTGGACTCTGTCTGATCACATTCACTAGCGGCACAGCCATGGCATTCACCAAATGTATGTAAACGTGAACAAAGGCACTCTCCAGGCACTCCCTTATTCACATCAGAAATGGTGTTGAAGTTTGTACGTGAAGAGTTCCTTCCTGATAACTTGACATCTCTCTGAATAAAGTCTCTGACACCTTTTATACTAAACTACTGAGAAACATAAGTCAGCATCCCCACAAGCATTTCGGCAGCCTCTGTAGACCAGCAGTTATGCTATCGACTGAGACCTCAAGTGTCTAGGAACACGGCGTCAGTAAACCAAACAGTGTGACCATTCCTCGAAATTAAGTTTCCACTCATGTTGTTTGACATCCGCTCTTACGTTTGGATTACATGTTCACAGAGGTAACGTCACAACCGCTGCGGTTTTGCTGTTTTTATTGCATTCGGGTACTCGCTCCCGGGTCGTTGTTGGGTGGGTCTCTTGAGCCGAATGATTGAAAACGATGATTAGATTGTTACATCGTTGTTTGCATTTTCAAAGTAAAACAAGCCCAAGTGTAAGATATAAAGCAGACGTAATATGCAGTCAAGAATATCGGAATTTAAAACAGCTGAGAGCTTTACCGCATCTATCGGAAGCTAAATTCCTTTAGACAGGAGATTAAAATACTTCGCGAAGCTCCCGTGTTCAGTAGGAACCCGCTGATGGAATACTTACCTGCATGAAGTCTTTTCACAGGAAATTCATTTATTTCCCGACGGCTAGCTAGTCCACTTAGCTTCAAATCTTTCTTGTAAGTGTTTCATTCTTATCTTTATTAAGTTCCCGCGAAATACTGACACCTAAACAAAGTCTTGTAATGGAATCGCCTGTCGTAAACAACAAATCAGCTATTGGCAGAGCACATTTTGCAAGTTACCTAATGCGACCCAAGATACTACTGTAATTGATGTGAGTAGCTTGAAAGTAAGAAAAGGTTTAGCTCCAACTAAACGACCGAGGAATATTTTTGAAGCGGAAATGTACTCAAATGGAGGATTTCTAACAGTATAAAGGTCGTAATTTAAGTTGGACGACCGTTGCACTGTCGAACAACCTCACCGTCCACGAGAAGTCAAAGCGTTTATCTCAACCGGACTAATTTATGTCCAATAAGGTGGCTTTCAAACTTGGATAGCTGAACTCAATCTGTATGGACGATTATGATAGGTCACCCTCACAAACAGTATGGGAGGTGTTGTCCACCCCAGATAAAAATCGTACCACAAATTTTGTTCTGTGAAAATGTTCCTGACAAAAAATCACAATGATCGACGGGACGACTTCCCTTGGTGCACACAAAACACAAAACCGTGGCCGTGTTCTCTTCTACCGTTGCGCTTGTATTTTGTGTCATATCGCTGAAATCAGTCATTTTTAACTTCGCTTATCTCACTGTACATTGACCGGTTTATTCCTTACGCAAATTCTGCGTCAGGTTTTGGTCGGAAATATTTTCATTGAAAAAATTGAACCCAACTAGAAGTTAACGTAAATACAATTGCAAAATGAATGATAATTGTGTGTCCTGACGTTGTTGTTTGCCTTCATTTCTAAAGCCATCGGTAAGTTGGCCTCACACTTGATCCCAATTTCGATCTTATGGCACAAAACAACGCTGTTCCTATTCTGCGTTGAAAATGCTAGGAAGAAAACCATCAGATCGGTAACAAGTGCACACCATTATTATGTAGGATAGTCACTGAAAATTCAATCACTGACAAATGTTCCTCAGAATTTGAACCACAAAACCTAATCGCCTGATTAAAGGGAAAAAATGACAGCATGCAGCACAACCTTCCTCATTGAAAGCGCTCTTCTGGGGGCGACTATCTTTGGAGGTTTTTAGTCCGTTTCAAAACCTCTACGGACTGAACCGTCATCCACTTCTTGCGGATACTTGTCCTTAATTTTGACTTGCTTGCGTTGAAACCCAATCTTCAGAAGTACCCAAATAGATGAGCCCTCTAACCTACAAGAATGTATCCAAGATACAATGTGGTTGCAAGAGGCCCGTCGACGAAAACCCAATACAAGTGAAATACCGTTCAGTTGTTTTGAAAAAATATGTCCAACAATCAAGGAGCGTCGTTGGGTTCAAAGCACTTGTTAATCAGAGTGAAGTCCGAAAAACGCAGCCAATCATCCGCAGGAAGGCGGATAGTCGTACAATGTTCCAGAGGCTACCGAGTGCCCTGGTGATAACGATAGACCACAAGTGAACCAAGTAGTCTTGAAGTCACTTCTCCTGCGTCAAGATTCCGAACCACCTTGAATACCTTCTAGCACATTGCCTCACTTAGCAACGTATTTTGACAGTAGAGGGTCACATGAAACACGCCACTCAAAATGTCACGGAGATCCAGACCTGGGAGATATTCTTATTGCTTCTTTCCTCAGTCAGTGACGTAGAATTCTGTACATGAAACACGCCACTCAAAATGTCACGGAGATCCAGACCTGGGAGATATTCTTATTGCTTCTTTCCTCAGTCAGTGACGTAGAAATTCTGTACCTCCCATCGGTTTCCTCCTCTGTTTCCCAAACCAGGACCGATTCTTTCAACCGGTAAGCCGTTCAAATAATTAAGAAATTTTCCAAGCCATGAATTACTTGTTTTAACGGTTTTACAGTTTGCTTGACACCCAATATGTTACGATATGGTATCCAAATTGTAAGGTCAATGTTCTTATGCATATTTCGGTTGTTCCTCTACCGAATTTGATTACAAGACAAAGTTTGTTCAGTTAATGCTGAAGCTGAGTTGCTGGCCGAACCAATGAAGGGGTTTGAGGGAATCGCATGATATTCGAAAGTCACGCCATCACATCACCGATTTTCTTTTGAAACTATCCAGACTTCCAAGTGCGAATTCAAACATTGACTGGTCGAACTTCTCCGAAAGGTCACCGTCTGGCTCACAACGCTGTACAATACAAATTCCGCTGGCTACTCTGAATTATTTCCTCCTGAATCTCTGGTTCAAGCTGCTGGTCAATCCACATACTTATTCATCATTTACATGCTCTTTGTATGAAAAATCGATTTCTCAATAAAGATTAGGTAGGCTCAGTATTTGAAAGACCTCTCAACGCTGAGCAAACCTGACAGTATCCAAACATTGTAAGATATGGCCCCCTTTCGGGACACTAACTTATAGTTTATCTATTTTCTTGTTGTTCACTCTTAAGTGCTCCACTTTTTATCTGACCATCCAAGGTCACCTGAGTCCAGTTCTCAGTCACGTGATTTTGTGCACCCACAATTTAAATACTGTCTCTAGTCATTCTGCTTATTCGCAAATGACGAATCACCCCCCCCCCCCAACCAGGTGACGTTGAAGGTCCAGCCACAGGAGGCATTTCTCGCCTTATTTATCAAAAACGTTAATTGCGAAAACCATACCTACGGGCAAATTCGCTCTCCTTATGATGAGAAATGGCCCTCTGTTGAATGATTTTGTCTTTCACAATCAGCTAATAGACAGTAATTTATTAGAAAGCTTATGGCTGAAAGAAACCGTTGGCTTCACTACTTATCTGATTCTCCAGCTATGAGCGCTCAGTATGAATAACAACACAAAAATAATGTATCTAACAACGTCAAGGTTTTACTTGACAAGAGTTCTTGGATCCAAATGAAATTCGACACTCGCAGAACTATCTGAGTAGAATTTTACTCTTCTAGACACTGAATGGATGAAAAACGTACTCACTGCAGCTGTTTGGTTATAGTCGGCACTAGAACTGAAGCAAGCCGTGTTCTCCCCAATATGCCACAATCGCATTCGTGAAACATTTTAAAACCACAACCAATCATCGATTTTAATTTGTCTCTACCCCCAACCCCCTCCCCTGAAAACTAAACAGTGGGCCAAGCGGGTAAGCAATAATGTTAAAAAACGAACTACTTATTGTGGGGGCCTTATACTCTCTGTTCAATGATTTTTTAGAAGCATGCATTTCAATTGTTACGATACACACACTAAAAAATCAAACGGACGTGCGACACATCTAACACATTTTGGTGAACATTTGAACATCAACAACTTTAGGGATATTTGTTAATTTGCATCATTGTCTGTGAAGGTCATTCGACCGAAGCAAAGTTATTTGGGCAGATTAGATGTTTGCATGAAGCAGAGTTTTGAAAGGGATCAGTGAAGTTGTCCGGATTAGCGGTGTGATCAATCTTGTACCAGATAGTTGCTTCTTCATGAAGAAATGTCCATTTGGAGTAGTTTTAGTAATAATGTCAAAATCTTGCTTTTTCCACATATGTATACTATTCATAGAGTCTGGCGTGGTACTGTATTTAAGTGGCTTTTAAACCTCAATCCAATGTCAAAATGTGGGCTAGTCCATAGCTAAGTAGGTATGGTTCTATAAAAGGTAGTACAGAAACACTGAGAGAACCTGAAAATTTCGGAATAAATCAGTGCGTGAACAGGCGTGGTGGCTCCCTTTTATTGGGAAAATGAGTAGCCCTATATTCTTTCTAAGTGAGAACTAGTGACACTGCTGATCAGCCACTGGCGGCCAACCAACGGCGGGAAAATCAAGGGCTTAGAACCGCCGAGTCTCGTCAGATGCGCACTGCTAGTGATTCTCAAACACGGACAAAACACCTGTACAGTGCTTCTCGGCCTAGCAGCTTAGATTAGTTCCAAAGACAGGATGAAATCTATATGAATTGGTTTCGAATTGGTTTGCTCCGCCATGCAGAAATACATTTAAAGACAGGGGCTGCAAAGGGTGAGCACCAGTGGGTAGATATTGAAAAACTCAAACAAGCGAGCGCTTTTTTCCTCATTGGGACTCATCAAAACAGGTGCGGGTGGTTGGGATACGTGCGTGGTCATGATAACTATCTTCCGGCCGTTATCATGGGCCATGCAGCCACCCTGCATTTTTTTACTGTGGGTAAATTAGACTCGACTTTTGATCTACCCGTTTGTTTTAAAATTTGGACCACTTCAGATACAATTTTGGAAGTCCTTATTTCTTCTGCTATTCACTTATCTACCTCTGTTGTGAACCACAGTCTCCTTAATGCCTTCTTATTACCGTGAATCCCAGTCTGGATAGCCGCTTGATCGCCTGGTGCGCTTGGCCAAATCAGAAAAAGTCAGTGAACGTGCGAACCGGCTAATCTGTTGATCACTGTCGCGTACAAGCGGGTCAAAATAGTGATACTAAGAATATAACTCATCTGTCAAGGGCGAGTGATGAACAACCAATGAAATCTGTCTCAACGAAAACGGTCATTCGATTGGCTGCTATTTAGTGCCGTTACGTTCGGAACTGGTTCTCCTAATAACCTCAAATGTACACTGAACATGATCACGTCTGAGAAGTTTGGAATCATTTAGTTTTGTTGAACAGGCGCGTCGCATAATTTCCACATCAGCCAACTTAACATTGAAAATCTTCGAACCTTGAAAGATCAGGAAAAATACTGATTGACATGCTGTCAATCAGTAGGTCATCAGATACATCCGACCTTGTGACAAGTACTAAGATAGAGGACAAATTAGTGTGACACTGGCATAGCTTTGTGAGATAGCAGGTCAATTTTCCCACAGTTGAGACAGTCAGACATTCAGGCGATGCGTACTTAGTTCAACTATTATCAGAAAACAAGTCTGAATCACACCAGTGCAGAGTAAGTGGGTGTTTCATTTCGCACACTCAAGAAACGATCCAACGATTTGAGCACCTAAATTTGTATAACATTGATGCAGTTAGGCAGACTGTCACAATTTCCCAATCCTGAACTAACCTAAACTTTCAGTAGTGAGAACAATTCGTGAATTTTCATAAGCCATGCAAACCGTACTATGCGCTGAAGTTCATTCTACTGTTTTACAGAGTCAGTATGGTGCTCAGAGCCCGGTTGAACGAGACTAAGTATTTCAATATGCCATGTGCTCGCAGATTACCAGATACTGAAGATTTGATGAGGAAATTTTTAAGGCAACAAGGCATACACCGAGAGGTAATCAGTCTCCGGCGCTGACCCTACCACGTTCTGAAGGCCTTAGGGAAGTCCACCGCTGAGCAATTTATCCGTTCGTGGCACTAGGTGCAGGAAGCACACACACGGCCAAGTGATCTTTAATGTCTCGGTTATCTACTTCTTGGACTCAATCAACAAGCATCTTGAAAAAAGCATGACTTCAGGCACTATTGTTTTTCAGCTGCATGATTTTAGGTGATGGAACCTTCACTCGCAAATCCAGCGGTAGAAAGCCATTGTGAAAAGTGAAGTAATCTGGTTTGATTGACTGGACTACCTTATCCGTCGTCCGAGACTTTTTGCGTTCATTGTTCTGAAGTGGGACTTCAGGTTTGTCCACCCTGTGCCGATGGCGGTAATGTGTCCATCAGGCATATCACACATCGGGGGTAATGATGGCTGCTATTGCCCTCCAGTATGAATGAAGCTGGATTACACTGACTTTCTGTCTTGATCCGAACTTACCGAAATAGTCACACCAGGACAGGGTTGGGACTGTTCGAACGAGAGTTTTGTAGCAAACCCCATGAATTTTACGACCAAAAATGCTATTCTTAAGTTGTTTGGAAAAGTAAAGCTGGTAATTCTTGATTTCACAGTTACTCCTTCCACCATGCCCTAATACAAATTCACGTCCCAGTGCTCGACTGCTACCGACTTCACCGACAACCCGTCAGGAACATGAATGTCTGTCGATTCGTCAACTGCGTTTCATTCCGTATACGGAAGCACGAAGACATCAAAACTACAGTTGACTGAATTACTAGATGATGGAAAAAAGGAACTGTGTAAACAGAAAGATTCGGTCCTAGTGTTGAGGCTTCCAACATGTCAAACTAAACTGAAGATTTTAACGTTATTTGGCCATCAGTCTGGTCGTCTTTGCAGTGACTTTGTTGAAGCACAAGTGAGCAGTGAAGTCTTCTCACACCATCTGACAATGACTTGCTTAGATGACCACAAAAATAGGTTTTCTACTCCTAGAAAGAGGGCAACTGACTGAACGAAAAAATTCACAGTACACCAAACAAAGATGCCTTACATTGCCAACAGCTTTGTATTGTGTGTCCTACTGAAAACGACCTGTCGGTACGAATTTTGCGGCTCGCATTTAATACCGGAATAAAATATAGAAAAACGTATTATTTGGAAGAAGCCGACAATGTAATGGCTGCGTTTTCCTCCTCTAAAACTCCAAAGCACGTGAAGCCTTCCGTTAAACAATAAATAACCTGTCTGTTTGTTCACTACCTTTTAAAGCACTCGCTAATCGTAAGTTTTGGCATCTACGTATGATGAAAGTTTGTGTACCCGTAGACTGCAGTCAATTTGATCACAAATTTTGGTTTTTCTCATCAAGTTACAGATTACTTTGTTGTCTAATAATGATGTTTCATAACAGTTTATACCCAACGTTATGGCTAACCGCCGGTCAGTCAGATAATTCTTCCTGAACCAGCCAAGCAGTTAAACCAATCAACAATCAGTAACGTGAAATCTAATCACCAGTGCTGTTTAGATCCGGTTTACTTGGTTTCCTTTATTCGGCCATCCACCCAGGTCGCGTTTAATTGCATGCTGACCGACACTCGGTTGATCGGATTTGTGGACATTTATCCTGAACGAAGCTGGAATAAACATTCATTATGAGTATGGCTCCTTCAGGAAAATATACTGCGAGTTTCCGAATATCTTACCGACTAAAATATGAGATCGCTTATCTGCAGGACATTTAGTCAAAAAATGTCACAACCCAGAGATTCTGCTGAGATTCATTTGAGTCTTTCGTTGAAACCAAAGTAGTAGGCAACAGTTGAGTGTGTACAATTTGGGTTCAAGCAGAACATACGGTTGAGAGAAACTGGGAAACTGCTCACACCTGCCTGGCCCCAAGAAGAACAAAACTGGTTCTGGGCTGTCGAAGAGTTTTCAGCAACCTTATGAACAGCATTGCTACAAAACCAATCCAAGTGTATTTCATTCGGATAGGTAAATTCGAGAGCAAATGCCATTCATGGTTGTGCATTGAGTAATTCAAAATTTACGCTACAGGTAAATCCGTTTCAAGAATTATGCACACGAAATCTAAAATACTACCGACTGTCAGTGAGCGACCGCAGAGACGCTGTGGTTTAGGCTTGTTCCAAGGCCTCCGAAATTGGTTCAGGACGATTTTCACTCTTGGACACAGTCATGCCGATTGCCAGCATACACAATTCAACAGATGCCCCAAATTAATCCTTACAGCTTATTTTGGCACCCCCGATCCGGACTATATAACTAACACTAGACAGCTTGAGTTGTGTAGGTCTCGTGAAAGCTCATTAGTTAAAGTGTGCGCAAACTTACTAACCTGAAGGTGCTTATTTAGGACCCAACCCCGGTAACTCGACTGCTCTTGCTTATACTTGGACCACGTGGCAGTATCCAATTCATCGTGCTTCACTCGGGTGATACGTTACCTGCGTCTCGAAAGGATGTTAGAGCTGAACTATTATTTTTAGCCATCGAATTCGCTGAATCAGGAAATTTATTGTTGCTATTTGCTGTGCGTATCATGGTTTCACTTAGCCTGACGTTTTACGATTGTCCTTAAACTACACAATATCTGACCTTCTCAGTTTCGTATTAAATGCGTCCTAATAATTAATTTGAGTGAATCTACTAAATGCAACTAAATGTACGCATGTTTCGTGCAGCCGAACGTAAGTTTATCTACTGATTGTCTGCAGTATCTCTAATTCCTCTTACATATCAATGCATAAGTGTTTCGTAAAACAACTTGTTTGAAAGCGTGAAAAGCGATCCCGTTGGAAAAACACCTCAACTAGAAAAGACCGTATAGCGAAAAGAAATTTACAGCAAAACGAACTGGCAGTATGCTTATATTAGTCACAATCTCGACATTGGTCGAAGTATTGTCAAGAGTGGCGCAACACCTAGAATGGACAAACATGGAATTAGTCGAAAATGAGGTGGCCCGGATATTTTGAGTGAACGCGTTTGCCATTTGAATCAGATAGGGGTTTCATTCAGGTTAAATTACGTCCTTCCTCGGGACTACTCGTAAATTTTTAGTAGTGTAATTAGATTTTGTTTGTAGGTGAAACTAATCTATGCCTCTCAGCTTTTCAACAGACTGGCCTCACTTTTACTACGAATCCTCCAGTAAAAATTCGGGCACACTTGATTAGATCTCCAACAGCCTTGTGGCATGTCACGTTTTGACCTTCTTGCACTGGTTTTGTCATGAATGTGCCTCTGCCGCACCTATGTTGTTCCTATCCTCTAAATTTTCTTCGTTTTGTCATATGCTACGTCAACATTTTACTCGACTAGCTTATGGCTTCCAGAAAACAATCACTATTGTAGGTTCTAGGCAGCTAAGGATCTCACACGAAGGCTGTGGCCAGCGGATATACGCAGTTCGTATTCAGTGAACAGTAGGAATAGACGGAAGAGGGCATTAGATGCCGTATTGATGACTGTCGAGAACTGGTTCTATGGACAAACGGGTTAATAAACAATTCGTGGACCGAACCAAGCGTCCGGCCAGTAATAGCGTAACCGGTAAGAGCAGAAAAATGGTCAGTGAGGCAGCAGGGAATTCTGTAAGCGATATCAAGTAAGTGCTAAATGATGTACGGACGTACAGACACTGGCAGTCAGACAGTGTAAATTGGCCCCATACAGAAATAACTGCGCAGTAAATAATCAGTACGTTCGGGATTTAAAGAACCGTCTTCGGCTGACCGCTCAATGAAGCAGATCGTGCCACGTGCCAAAACGGATTGCCCGCTTAGGTCCGTTTAAAACAATTCTCCATCTGCCTGGAGGAAATACAAAAAGTAGGGAATCCTGGGACGCCGAGTTTGTGTAGCGGATAATATGGTCGCTCGGTATTCCTGTTTTTCTTACGTCAAAGCGGATACTCCAAAATAGGTAGATCTGACACGAACTTGCAGACAAGGACGAATAGACAACCGAATCTGGACATCAGTTACTAGAGAATAAAGAGACAAAAAGCAGGAGCAAAATTCCGTGAAACAAAACGGCGTTATAAGAAACGGGCGAAAAAAATCACGCTACTCATGAGTAGTCAGTAATAAAAGGAAAAACAACCGCAGGCCACCGTTGATTCACAGAATACATCGATAGCTATCTTGATAAAATGCTGAAAGATGACAAATTAAACCTATAGACTAGTAATCACTAGTAAGTAATGGACTTGGGAGTTACTTTGTGATGAATAAATCATTTCAGGACAACCGACTCCCTTCCTTAAGTCAGATATTTTAGAATCTTCAACTTGCTCGTGAGTAAAAGATCCTGCCCTGGCATGAACATGACTAATCTGCGTAATACTCGTCATTTGTGGACGACTGGGCCGCCTTAGAGGAACTGGGCTTTTCACCCAGCCATGTGTGAGTAGAGTCCATTGTTGCATCAAACCTCAAAAATCTATTCACAACACAAAAATTTAGTAGGAGTAATTCATGAGTTGCGTGAACCATCCAACAGAGAAGTCGGGATCCGGGAAGGCAAACAACACGTGACCACGAAGTATAGATCCCGGCACCGAAAGATGAGCAGCGCTATAGCCTTTCGAAGTGCGAGTTGAAAACACTGCTGAACAGCTGCTTGTAGCCAAATAGTTTTGTGTTCTACTGTTAGCACTGATGCTGATTCCCAGTGGGGTGAAACGGCCGTACAGTTCTTTCTTCTTTTCAAAATAGACCGATTATGATCAGAGGACCAAATTCTGATGAGTAGGGACCAGAAATTTCACAAGGCGTCTATTTTTCAAGCTCTGATTTCTGCCTTTAAATCAACAGTAAACTAATATACCACCACTTGTCTGCAACCCGTCACACGTAACACAAAAAAATTAACCACTACAAGCATGCTTTTAAATGATTATTGATTAACACAATACCGGTTAAATCTGACTAGCTTGAAAAATTTAGTTTCAATTGAATATATTGTCACTTTGCTTCAGCTGTTTGGTACCATCTTGGATTCTTCTCAACTTGTGAAAATAAAAAAACATTTCACTTTGTTAAACCATGCATCTTGCTTCTCTATGAACTACGGATTCGAAGTCATATAGTTTGTCGACTTCTCTGCAAAAAATAACCTCTCGTTGCATTTTTCAGTCGTGGGACAGGTTGTGCAAGCTGGTAAGCCATTGAACATTTACCAACTACCTTGAATTTCTCACTTGAAACTGTATATCACAGTTTCGAGTAACTTATCTGGATCGTATTTTCTTGTTAGTGAAAAGTTAAGCTAGGTAAATTACTTAAAAATGTTCACTAAACATCGAAACAAGGGTTGCTTGAGATAGGGAATCGAGAAAGAATCCGATACACAAAACTGTGGACAAACTCGGTGAGAGCAATTTGTGACAGGCTGGATACAACATAAAAGAAAGTCCGGTCATTCGGATTCGGATTGATGAATTTGTACAAGCATCTTGTTTGGTTAACTTGGGACTCGATTGGGGCGCAAAACACACGGAAGAAACAGACAAAGTATGTGCATGGACAAGGGTTGCAATCAAATGTCTGATAACAACTATCTCTACACACTTCAGCAGTTGAGAGACCGCGCAGGTAACAGAAAGCGGATTTGGCGAGTATCCGGGACCCGGAAGCGACTACTTGTGTTGATTTGGCCGCGTTCGTGCACTCTTTCGGGCAAGTACTATGTCATATTATCGGCAGACGCAAGTGACGGTGAACTAAAATCGGCCAACTGGTGAAACCTTACCTGCTGAACGATAGTTTTTGTCATCAGTTCCCTGCAGAATTGTGAGCATGGAGAGGGGTTTTGCTTTTCTACAAACCAAAATCCAAAAATTGACAAATGATCATTTTCATAAGTTTGCAGATAGATTCATATAACTAACTGACACACTGCATGTTTGCTGAGTCCGTCCTGAGTATCGTTCGTGTACCCAACAGTTGTCTCCTATATAACCTCAGTACGGTTTGTCTTCCCGACTCCTTCCTTTTTCGATAAAGCTGAAAGTTTATTCTAGTGAACAGAGGCAGTTCGCAACGATAAATTCATGGTAAACGAAACACTTCGTGCCCTAGCGACGGGAAAGATTTGGAAACTCAGTATTCGAGACCTGGACACTGCGAGCCGGAATGCTGGGGTCAGAGAATTGTGTTCGGGCTATGAAGGAAGAAGCAAGATATATTATAATCAGGTAATAACGAACCGGAATTAAATTTAGGACATCCTGGACGCCTAGATTTTGTGTGTGTATGTCCAAAAGAGGATAACACGTGGCTTGTGATCCCCGCATTTCTGTTCAAGCCAGATTGTGGAATCGTGCTTTTGTTTGGGTAAACAAAAATATTAGAGGTCAATCTGCTCACTGAGCTTCACAACTGATTCGCATACGCTTTGCCACCAATCCACAATCCAGTGGATCCAGCAATCCAGCAATCGGCTCCCATTTGAGATGAAACGCACATCTGTGCTTCATTTCACTTCGCTAGGCGGTGGATCGGTTCACTTGACGATTTACGCGGAGAAACAACGATGGACAACAATAATTCACCTATGACACCTTTTTGGTGCCTAACTGCTGCTGCTTGCAGGAATTACGAGGGTGTAGTACCTACAGTTTCCTCTGGCCTAGACAGGTGCCCTCGAGAGGCCTGGCTCGAGGCTAGAACCACGGAGCCTTCCGGTTTGGGATTTAACCACTGAGAAATTTGGAACAAATAGCTTGTATTATTCCAAGCCTTCTGGATTGTCCACTAATCAACGTTAGTTTACAAGTAAGCCTCAGTCAATTACTAATCCATAGCATCAAACCGTAAAAATATACTGAAGGTGGCCCATGACAAATCTGCGGTGGACACACTTTACTTTCTTTTTTATAAATTTCTCGGGGATAATTGACCTCTCCCTTTAATATAACCTTGATTTAATAATATCCTCACCTCATTCATCGTTCTAGTTCCGGGTGTACTTCAAGGCGTTGGTAAGTGCACCGTGTACAACACAATAAATTCAATGATTACAAGGTAATTAGTGTCGGTTATCAGTTTGGCGCCATTACGTTTAGGTGGCCTGATGTCTTCAAACAGATATCTGCAAGCCCAATCACCGGCCCTATACCCTCAGGTACGTATCGTTGCTAGTAGCTTGCAGTAGGCCTGCATTCGAGTCCGCACAAGCCCTTTATGAGTTCAAAAAAAAATGAGCGCCGCTTCAGTGGCCTTACCACCTCTAATTTGGATGCCGTCCACAGACCAAACAGACCAAAATTAACTTATTCGTCGATTAGGAATGGTTTTATCCTAAAGGGGTTTTGACTACACGATGACGACGTGGTATGAAATTGAGGCATCCTGAAATTGCACTCCCGATTCGTTAAACATAAGAGACTATTATACAAGTTTGAAATAATTTAATCTGCGTGTAATCAGTACTAGATACACTGAACGCTCTGTGACTGCGCAGCCTCAGTTTCTGCATGACAACTAGCTTAACGCGCATCAAAAAGCAGAATTTATTTCACTATTTTAAAAATGATGTGTATATGGCAGATTTTGGATCACCCGATTGGTTGACTAAATATTTATCCGTGTATTTTGGATGTGTTATGGAACACATTGCAACTACACGATGCAGCAAGGCGATTTCTAATCACTAGAGTGTAACTTGAACGTTGTCACTTCATACGTTCGGTTAACTTGATCAGACACTCACTCAAGACTAGATGGTCCACTCACAGACGAGTTGGGTAAATATGTAGGATCTAGTATGCTTGTAGGTGCCAAGAAACCTCTTAGCTCAGTAGTTTCAAGTTCCAAGAATTTAGTCAGTCATTTTAATGAACCGGCCAAATGTTAGCTTATGATCATCGCGCGATTGTCTCTGCGTTTCACTAATGTAATCCACATCACCGAAGCTTATCGATATTCATTCTTTATCGCTTTCCACTTCCCGTGGTCCTCGTTCGTTGGATACGCCATCGGCAGAAGGCACAACTCAGTATGTGCCGGACCTCTTCCTGAGCTTCGTGAATTGAATAGACAGGTTCATAATTTGAAGCAAAATCATCATTGTGCTGTTGAACTGGTGTTTACTCCTCCACTGCGTGCATTTGCGGAATCGTCCACGACAACAGATATCTCAAAGTAATGGGCTCACTAGAAAATATTCGGTTTCTTCCAGAGGCTTCACGTTAACCGGGAACTTTTTTGTTCAAAGACAATGCAGAAAATGGTGGAAAATATTCTGTTTTGCTTCATTAACTGAAGCTAATTTGCGGCCTCCATCTCAGGAGTTGTCACCCACGAAGACGGTCAACAGGTGTTGCTTTGTCCTGTCTAAATGCGCGACAGTCACACCGCTGATCAGCCGCTTGTGGCCGAGCGGTTTATGCTTCATCTACTAGCCAGAATGTTGCGAGTTATACTCTCCCTGGAGTTTCTTAAGGTGCTGATGATTTCCGACCAGGTCAAAACAGCTGTACAATGCTTTCTGGCTTTTCAGCAAAATCTGATTCCACTTCATTAGAAATTTCTAAAGCTCCTCACACTATCAAAACGATGGTTTTCAAAAAAACAGGCATATGGGCCACTAAATTCAAGCTGAATACGACAGATCAAATGAACTAAGTAGCTCCGGGAGAAGCATGAAGAACGAAATAGTTTTTAAAAAATTCTAAATGAAATTATCAGCCAGAAAAATTAACGAAAATGCCTGTGATAGCAAGTTAAAAGGCCATTTTTGGGAAGGGTAATAGCGTATTGAAAAGCGTAGGATCATAAGCAGAGAGGGTGACCATTCCGTTTGCCTTTAGAGACAAAACACTCTGGATGAACGAACCTCGTAGGTACGCAAACGAGGATCCCCAGCAAGAACCATGTTCCCACCAACGCCCATACTATCCCATTGCACCAAAGCCGTCGTAATCCTTCCGTTCCAATGACCGATTGGGAATGAACGAAACAGAAAGACAGACCTCTCAAAACACCAGTCATTATTTACGGCCATTCCCAAAGAATAAGACAACATGTGTAAAACCGGGAGCCACACTGTTCTGTGCTAACATACCAACAAGCCTCAAAACTGCGGCTGCTAGGGTTGTACAGATTAGAGGAAAAACACTTGCAACATATACTTTGGAAATCGGTTAACTGACATTCGTCGAACTGTTTTCAAGCTTACTTCTCTGAGATGCTACATGGATCTTTGTTTGTACCAAAGAAGTCTTTACTAGCTAGCTGGGATAAACAGCTATCAGTGAGTCTGTACCTATCAGGACTCAAGGTGGAGTGTAACATTGCAAAGAATTGACCAGCTTGACTCTGGCATCGTAACAGGTGCAACAAAGTCAATCCTATGAGGGGCCGGATGTTCAAATCCCCGTCTCAGAATAGACATAGATATACTTGTGGGTCTTGTTTGAAATCCATAGTGTCGATATAAATTTCAGTCTGCTCAAATTCCAGTAAGCCAATCTTGTTTTCTGTATCCCAGGTGGTCTCGGTAAGCAACTGACTGAAAATATTACAAAATATCACAAACGCTATTTGTGAATGACCTCATGACACGGATTTCAAGAAACTGCGCTCTTTAGTATTATTGTATTCATCAGATGTTGGCTGTCATTTTCTGAACTCCAGGATGGACTCGTATATGAGATCTTCTACAGAGCCCATATAATATCCGGTGATCACATATTGATTTATTGCCACTCCTGTCAAGATCTCCTTTCTTCCCATCATGAATTTAATCTCCCTGTTCGGTCAGTAGATCTGAGGATTGCATTTAAAAGCGATGTCAGGTTACAATGGCAGGTTCATGAGTTTGAATAATCATCTTGAGCTCGACAAACCGCCGAAAATTTCCCCACCCACCCCCCTCTTTACATACACATAGAGATGTAAAACTGTAGCTTGGAATGTCAGGAAGCCAGCGGTGTTTGACCTTGGCGAGGATGGTGTAGTGATGGCACACGCCTGAAATGAAATGTGCAGAAATTGATGTTATCGAAAGCCCAAGGTACACAGCACACATTCGTAAAGGTTGGTTGACGCAGGAGACCAAAAAAACAACATGGTGTAGTGATGGCACACGCCGGTTCTGAAATGTGCAGAAATTGATGTTATCGAAAGCCCAAGGTACACAGCACACATTCGTAAAGGTTGGTTGACGCAGGAGACCAGAGCGAAAAAACAACGTGCATGTGTTGAAACCGAAACTACAGGCGTAAAACAAGACGGGTACAGCAATAGTTCAAATTCACCCAAAGGGATATACAAGCAGGCTACTGCTCTCCGTGTGGGGTTCGTGGCTGCTCGTCGGGGGTACCTCTAATAGGGAGAAAGAGAGATATGATAAACATGTGTAAGCGGGTACAGTCAAGTTTCAAACGCATTACAAAACGGTATTTTTAAAAGTGCAGCAAACTGGCTGCGAACAAGATGACGCACTTACACACACATGGTGTTCTGATTGTGGCTCACAAGAAAATCGTTAGAAAATCGTCTTGCACATTAAAAAAGATCTGTTTGAATTAGTTTAGACACTCTTCTAGACGACTGTGGCAATTAGACTCTCAAACAGTGGAGCTTAGACAATCTATAGTGCCGTAAAACTAGTACCGATGCGCTATCAGTTTAAGAGAACAAACTGCTCTATTTCTTCCTCTTTTTAGTTGGTGGCGTTGGTGAGTGTCCGATATGTCCTCTTAAACTTTCGACGCTGAACAATCAGCAATAGTTCAAATTCACCCAAAGGGATATACAAGCAGGCTACTGCTCTCCGTGTGGGGTTCGTGGCTGCTCGTCGGGGGTACCTCTAATAGGGAGAAAGAGAGATATGATAAACATGTGTAAGCGGGTACAGTCAAGTTTCAAACGCATTACAAAACGGTATTTTTAAAAGTGCAGCAAACTGGCTGCGAACAAGATGACGCACTTACACACACATGGTGTTCTGATTGTGGCTCACAAGAAAATCGTTAGAAAATCGTCTTGCACATTAAAAAAGATCTGTTTGAATTAGTTTAGACACTCTTCTAGACGACTGTGGCAATTAGACTCTCAAACAGTGGAGCTTAGACAATCTATAGTGCCGTAAAACTAGTACCGATGCGCTATCAGTTTAAGAGAACAAACTGCTCTATTTCTTCCTCTTTTTAGTTGGTGGCGTTGGTGAGTGTCCGATATGTCCTCTCAAATTTTCGACGAAGAACAATAAATTTATCAACACAATTAGTGACTAATGGTGTTCCTTACCTCTTTGCCTCTTTTGAACAGTCGACACAGGTAAAGCTTGAACACATGAATTCCACACTCGTATTGAAGTAGTAGCTCTATTGATGTACCACTGTTTCTTATTGATGAGACCGCTTGATTTGCCAACAGTTTCAGGTGGCACAGTTCGACTGCTCAATCTCTTCAAAGCATCGAATAGGTCCTAATCTGAACGGAAAAAGAGTTTTAAGATGAACCTGTGATGTAATGAACGTAATAAAAAGACTTTTACAACAATATTCGGCTATAACTATCGATCCAGCAAAACAGATGCTATCTCTCACCCTCAAGCTAGTAGTTCTTACAAGAATTCAGTTGAGCTGTGTACGATCAGCTCACATACCTGTAGAGTAGTTATAGTGACCCTAGTACAGTGGGCGTCAGCCAGTTGTAAAATGATCACTTGTAGAGAGTGCAACAAGTGCTTGACAAATCTTACCAGGGTGATGGAAACTGTTCACCAAGGGAGTCCAATGCTGCTCGATAACCGATAGGTTAACCAGCATTTTCAGAGACCTAGAAAAAGGACGGTCAGAGATGACGAGAACAAAATTAGGAGCTTTCCAGACAAAATTTCTGCAGAGATGAATTTTTGGCAAACTTAACTAGAAAACTGAAGCAGGGCCAAGCTATATCTCACACATGTCAGGATTATATCTGTTTTGATTTCTGATTCTTTGGTCCTTAGCATTATTTTCACCAGTTTGTTTTCAAAAACCAACCTGAGTTATAAACAAACCTTTTAGGTGATCAAAAAATTGACAAACCACCGCTGAAAATCGTACTTACCTAGATATAGTGCCTTGTAATTAAACTGATATCAACAAGAAGTGGCATCAAGAACCGTGTTGCGGAAGGTGCCAAAGAGTTTCGTTATCATGCCGAAGAGAAGATGCAAGTTTCATCATCGATATCATCACTTACAGTAACACCAATTGAGAACACTGCTCCCATTGCTCCCATACAGCCATGTCATTTTAGCCGGATAGGGTTTTATAATGGAAGGGGGAAGAAATTGGACAGATATGGGACTTGGGCCTAGTCTATCAGATGATTTGGATAAAAATGAACAGCATGAACGTCACTGAAATCGGTTATGCGAACCGTGGACACCGCAGGTAATGCCAAAGCAAGGCCGAGAGATCCCATAGGAAACGCAGTGAAGTAGAGAGATGGGTTATATTCAGAACCGATTCATGCTCGGATGGAAGAGATCCAATGAATGTTGAGCTCTTCATTTCCTCCCACTCTTCTGCCTGAGTTGTGAGTACTATCAGGAAGTTCAGGGCGCAACTTGGTTTGCTACATGGTTCCCATTCTCTATAGTCCACAGTCAACATCTGCATGACTCACAAAACCACAGATTTCTCTGTGGATAAGTTCAAGGTCATCAGGGATTAAAACAACATCCTTTACAACTTTCTTGATGAGGAAACATGTTTACAACAGTTCAAGAATAGGACCAGCAACAAAATTAAAGACCCGCATCAAATCCTGTTCGTCGATATGGAAAACCGCGACGTTTGCCACTGAGCTACCCGGAAATACGGTTAATCGATTTTATCGAATACCTGTTTGACACTGGCACGAATCGGATAACTTGGTGACAAATTGGCACCTGCGCGGCCCTCCCATCAGCCAAAAAGGCAAACCTTTTGTCAACTAATCTTGTTTGCAAACCAATTTGGTCTTTTTTAGAGGGAAGGGGCAAATGAATTCGGAGATATCTTTTCTTTATCACGATCTTCAACTGAATGTATGGCACAAAGCCACGTCATTCTACAAACTGTAGGATATTCAAGATATCGCAATACGCCGTGTAGACGCCACGCACTACTCATAAAATTGATGATGTTAGTCAATAGTTTTCAACAATATTATGAGCAGTGTATTCCAGCGTTCTAACAATTCTTTGTTTACACACGCGAACGCATAAACGACCCAATGTCGGATCTTCATCAGTCTGCCATTGAAGTTTTGAAAACTTGGGTGAACAATGAATGACAGATAATTCTCAATGCAAACCATTCTTCTGAGGGCCAAAGGCGACTGCCACGACCTTTTGCTCAACCTCCGTTGTGCGTCTACCAGCTGGCACTCTTGTAGTGAACTCCGTCTGACCAGATTGGATTTTCGTTTTCTGCTTCAAAGCCACGTGCAAAGCTAGATTCCGTTGCTGTGTTGGATTACTTCAAACATCTTTTTACCTGATGTAATTATACTCAAATGTTTTTACTACTACGTTTGCTCATTTAACCAACAGTGAAAGACATTGGTAAGTCAAACGATTAAGAAGAGTAAAATACCTTTAACCGATCAAAATCTGACCGTTTAACCCCATGTTCTAGAGCAATTTAGTTTGTCTGAACGTAACGCTCTACTCATAAAGTTGCCACAAACTCTCCCTTGTATTTCGTGGCTTTATGGGACTAGCCGATAACGGCCTCAGTCATTACAATGACATATACTAGATGTTGATATTTGCATTTGTTCGTTATCGGTCGGAGACTCTAAGGTATTCTTTCTTTCAGCAATTTGCCATCTCAAATTAGTTGGTCAGATATGCTGCGCAACAATCCAAAGGGATGCATGTTTCAAATCACAGAGTTGGTAACTGCACAACTCAGGCAAACCAAACCGGTTAATGAGGTTCCACCTCTTCTCCTCTACTGAACAATCTAAGATGCCTCTTGCTCAACCTGGAAGGCACGACATCGGACTGTGTAGGGTTTAAAATCATGAAAAAACACATATTCAGACTGGGTCATCAAACGAATTTGCCTTCACATGTGTACTGATATTTGGCCCCAGGTTTTACCCGGTGGGACCTCCGTGTGCTGACGTACAAGAAACAAAATTACATACAGCTTTTTTTAGCTGTATTGTTGGAGTGAACAGCTCTCTGATATAGCAGTGAAACGAAAACCAAGGAGTGAAGATAATGGCCCATTCCATGGTACGTAAACAATTCTACAGGAAGTCTGCAGTTGATTGCCATATTAGAGTAACCGATGGTTCCCGGGATCGGTTAACCATGCAACTATATTGGAAGAACCTCCGTCGAATAAGTGTGATCCTATCAGCAGTTTGCGCCGATGGCCAACAAAATAGACTGTCACCTATGTGAATGTCACGCCGACCTTTCTTGCTGGCGAATAAGTTTGGATGATATACACGGTTAAACAACTGCCTGAAAATCAATAAATTAAAAATAAATTAGATCAAAAAATCAATCAGTTAATTAATTAGTCGAAAAAAATAAAAATTAAATTAAGTTAAATTGTAAGCCAAATAGGCTCACGATTTCAATAGGTTGATTACAGCAAGAGGTATAATGACAGAACTTGTCGCTTTGCATAAATGCCAGACAGGTCTTGACTGACCCTTGGGTTCAATGCCGAGATTACCAAAGCGTCAAAATTCTCCCTTTTGTTTCGCGATCTCCAGGCAGTAGCAGTAAGTATATCACATCTTTGAATATTTAGTACCAAGTACTAGTAGTTTCAGAAAAAACATTTTTCCCTTCCGATAACTCACCGAGACTGCCTAGATAGCACTCTCTTAAATGGTTGGTCTATCGACTGCTCAGTAGTGTCATCACACGGAACTCTTGAAAACATCTCTGACAACTTCATGTGTTGAACCAAAAGTAAGCTTAGCATACAATGTGGCTTCATGCGAGTCTCATTCAGAAGAAAAGATGGAACCCGGTTGCATTCTAGGAATATGCGTCAAACAAAGAGCTCACCAGTCATTATCCACCCAACTTGCATCGAGGTTAGTGAATTCATCGGTCAAGTAGGAAGAAGAAGGCGCCTTCTAACTTACTCGGAAACTAGTTTAAAGTGCTCTTCCCACCACGATAAAATTAGTTCCGATTGTCTTCAAGCTTTTTCCGGAGAGTAGGTTTAACCCGGAAAGCAATGCTACGAATGAAATATCTTTATGTGTAATTCTTCGCTCCCACATTTGCTAGGAAACGGTTGAGTGAATTAGTTCAAGCTCCGCAATAAATTTGCACTCAGTTTCGAGCTAAAGTTGACTGCTATAGAGAGCACAATTTTTAAAGGCACAGTCCAGCAAATATTGTTGACAACACAGAGGACACCCAATGAATGAAAATATGAAGAGCCAAATAGTATTTTTTTTGTCTCTTGGCAGACGACAGAAATGGAATCGGTGCACCGCTACCGCTCCAGTTTCTATCGCTTGACGAGACAGTTTGACAGGTGTCTTATCTCAAATGCGAGAAATCTCGTTTTAAAAACGTAGATCATCACCAGGGCTCGAGTGTTGATTCTTTAGGATCTCTCTGTGTGAGTAAGATAGAAAAATGTGGAAACCAAACCAACAAATTTGGATGGAAAGCAGAAAACCTCTGGTGATCTATCCTTGATCAGGATATAGGTGTGCTCTTTCACTTTATCATGTACACGAGGGACTGCTCGTTGGTGACTGCACAAGAGTAGATGACCATGGTGCAGACATAACCGGAAGTTGTTTCTCTTTAATTAGCTGTTAGCGCAGAGAGACATGGGAGGTGAATGCCATCAACGATGTTTTTTGTTTTAATCAGCCCTCAGCTTAGCCAAATACATTTATTTGCAAACAGATTTGGTTTTGCGATCGACTCACCTAGAACCCAGCTGAACTTTTGTTCCATGTCTAATTTGTTTTGTTTCAGATGTGTTTGCAAATGAGCGTATCTCGCCAATTTGGCAAAATTTGTAGGACATAAGTTTGACGGAAACTCGAGGATTGCGCCTACCTGGTGAGCCCCAAAAGAGGCGAAACCGGCCGTCGAAGAATTTTCAGCAACCTTATGAGTAGTTTGTGAAGCTCTCAGTTTATTCAGCCAATTGTCTGAGAGCTAGTAGATGGATATCATATTTTACCTAAATATTGAAACACCAGCATATTGGACGTGGGAACAATTATCGTATTCAATGCTGCTCTATGATAGTCTCCATTATGTCGGAGCGTGTTTTGTCGTTGTATTGTTTAAATAATCATCCAGCAATACCAAGCCATTTTGATAAATTCATCCATTAATTAGGTCCGATTAGGGTTGGGGTTCAGCACCTTGTTTTTTTTATAACAGGACCGTCGCAAATCAACTTTTCACTCGAATTCTTTGTAAAACAGTTGGTTATATCATTTCTCGATGGACCACTGTGTTGGGATAGCCCTTTCTCTCAGAGAAAAATCCACCAGGTCCAAGCATGAACCACCGTTCCATTCTTTACGGTATAAGCGTTGGATCCCAATGTGTCGGTTTGTATCCTAATCAACAATCAATCAGACTGACAAAAAATTGATTGCCATGGTGTCATTTCTTGATGTTACCGGGGATAAACATAATGTTCACCGTTCTTTTTCCACGCCAATCAAAATGGAATTCGTGGGGATGGGTTTTCGCATTTTGGGGAAAACAACGCTTTTTCAAATCTAATCAGTGTTACCACCCACGGAAACTGATAAAATTAACTTTTGTTTTTAGTCTGGGGCGGTGAGTGTGTATTACATTATGTATTCGTATATTATTTGATCATTAGTATGCACATTATTTATTACCTTAATCGAATGATGAACAGGTTGGTTGGTAGATTGGTTGACTGGCTGTTTGGTTGATTTACTGGTTGGTCGGATGAAGAGTCAGTAGATGAGCAAATAACTAGGTGAATGAATGAACAAACAAATGACGAGATAAATGAATTATGCTTCATCGAACACAGGCAGTGCCCAACCACCTTTTTAAAGCCGTCATTGGTGGAAAAGCATTTGTGTTTCAGTAACGATGGCAAAAAAGGCTATCCAGTATCTCAACAGCAGCAAACTTTGCTGATATCAATGGCTCCTGGTAGGCCCTATTAAAGAAAACTTATGCGATTGATTGTTAAGTTTGATCGATTCAACCTGGTTTGTTTGGCAGATAGTGATGATAAGGTTATGAACGTAGCCAGTCTTGTTTTGTGTCAACTTTCGGCTTGCAATTCGAATCCCATCCAACAGTTGCTAAGTCATGCAACTGATGCGTTCTGCCCGACAATCGGGGACCGATGAATCGATGACACATTTTTGGTCACAGAAGAGTAGTAAATTTATGCGGCTGATTTTCAATAGTCAATCACTGATTAAAATGTTTTACCCAAACAAAAAATCGTCCAGCTGTAACCCTCTTTCGGTGCCTAGCTATCAAGACACCCGAAGGAAGCACGAGAGCTGGGTTAACACCAAGTCGCTGCTCAAGCCTGGACAGAAGTCGAGAAGCATAAGTCTGGTTCGAACCACGGACTTTGGTCAGTAAATGTGCGCTCTAACCACTGAAGCATCTCGCCCTCAGTCTTGATGCCATCTTTAAAGGTGCGATTCGGAAAGGGTAAATTTGAATGAAGATATATTGAATTCCAAAGGGTAAATGAATGTTCGTGTGACTTACCACAACTAGCACGCTCAATCTACATTTTCAGCTCAAGATGATTTTCAGACTGGAGAGTTTCGAACAGATCACAGCCTTGTATCAAAATGGTGTTCGATGTCGGTACTCGTGTGCCTGTACTGAGATATAGTGTATGAAATGTGATTCGCTTGGTTTTTACAGACCCACAGCTTTCAATATACTCGACTGAGTGTCCTTATTTTTCACTCAACACTCCTTCAAATGGTTTCGAGTTTTTCCATGCCGACTTGACCCCCGCTATTTGGTTCACCTCCCCCAGCGAAGTTTGTTTGCCCCACATTTCCCGATTTAAAACTTTGCTAGCCGTGTTTGTGTAACCGCTGCACGTTTCTACCAACTGCCTGCCATTGACTAGTGTCAGGTGCTTTCAGGCTTGTGTGCCATTAAATGAGTGCGTCTGTCACGGTAAATGATGGTTGATTTGTGAGGCTGGTCGTTTTAATGAGGAGATTCTGTCATCAATTGTGGTGACAACAGTGTTTAGGGCATTTCTGGAAAATGTGAGCTTTCTGACGAATTAGACGTTTGGTCCCATTGGTTGACTGGTAGGCCCGTGTTTCCATTGGTCACCGATCAAACGGCATTTGGGTTCCAGCCATGCAAGGCTGTCCGTTTGATGATATCGGTTACATGGCTTATTCGTTCGAGATTGTGCGTACGTTTTAAACTTTCTTCAGGTACTGATTTCAGTTGCAATCCCAAAAAACTCCCTAATAATCACTATATAAATCATAATGAATTCAAGACCGATCATTTTAGGTTAGCAATGCGACGGGACAATAAACGATCGGACACATCTTTAGAAAACTGTTTAGTGCCAGAGGAAGTACACAAGAAACCCTTAAACCTTAAGTGTGTATTTTGTTCATTATTGCCACCCAACTGGATGTCATTTTAGGCGATTAGCTGGTTATGTTCTGCAAAATAGATCAGCTTTTGTTCATTCTGGTGTGAGTTGCTCTTAAGGTGACCGCACTCAAAACGGTTTCCATTAGATTACATTGGCTGTCTGTATATTAGAGGCCGCGGTTTCTTCCATTTAGTTTTGTGCACCACCATCAACGGTTTGATTAAAAATACAAGTTTGCTCTCGGGATGTTTTTGATGGGTCCAGAAATCCACACTTCCGTTTCGTTCCGCAGCATAAATGTTGGGCAGTTCATGCTGATTCAAATCCAATTTAAATCTTCTCCGGTCCAGAAATAAACATTCGGTTTTAATGCCGCTTTGCCCCCACGGTTTTTCAGGAATCAAAAGCCGTAAGTCGTTCCATTCACACACCACAATGAATGAGGTTTCCGGACAAAATTTTCGAAAGGACTGCTTGGAGCTTGGATCTATGCGAATGTACCCTCTGTTCTAAATCATATGTATTTTATGGGTGAATCTGAAGTCGATCAGCATCTGTCTGAATTTCTGCTGACATATATGTCGAAGCTTAATGCGGGAGCGAGAACTGATGGTCTCCAAAGGCTAGACGGTAGAAAGTTATGTTAGTCAAACACTCATTCGCCAAACAGCAAACCTACGACATACAGGGCACTTGGACCAGGGAAAGTGACAGTCGCTTCGGATGGGATGCATCTTCTCTGGCTGGTTTCTGCTGTAATGCATCACTCGCAGGATACGAATAAAAACTATGATAGCACTCAATAAAGGCTTGCACTAAGCTACGAGGTTCTTAATAGACTCTTTCGGAGCCTTGGAATATGGCGTGCATCATACTGCATTAAAGGGGTGCTGCTCGCCTTTTCATCTTTATTTCCAAGGCAGCTAGTGTACGGATTGGGGACTAGTGGACAACTATAAAGCAAATCGAACCTGAGTCATCAAAATGGCAATTGGCTGTCTTATCCAGCCAGTCACCTACATTTGTCAGAGACACGCCAAATCCCAGGTCATTGAACTTGTGTTGCTATTGATTTTGCTTACTTCCATTGCAGTTTTCGGTTAAAGCAAGAAGCGCGTGGACTGTGGGTGCCTGCAAGCGAAGACGTCCTCACCCTTTTCCACATCCTTTTTTGCCGTCAAAAATATACTTTGTGCATAGATAATCAGGAGCTTATGATTTTGAGGGTTCGCAAGAATGGAAAAAGTAAAAACTAACGAGCGGGAATTAAAACAAAGTTTACAACCTCCGTAATCACTTAACAGACCACGTATTCTATCGAAAAGTATTCGTTTGTACTACTATCACTCCATGCTTAGAGATTTACCCGAGAACAAAATTGCATCGTAGATATAAACGGCGTTAATTAGACTCAGCGGCTCACAATAAACCCGAGGACCATTCTGTAGTTGGGCTGATTTCTTACGGTTCAGTCAGATGTCTGCAAATACGTATAAGCCAAAGAAGCGTAGTGAACAACGTAGCAGAAGATCATACCAGGTAACGAATAATCTTGGTGTCTAAACCAACAAGTCGTGAGCTCGGTGCCTAGAAAGCACCACCAAGCAACTAAACAGGAAGTCTTTTATGTGATCTACGGTTACATAAATGTTTTGAGTGGAATTGTGCACTGTAAGTGAGACTAATTTACGCCTAAAAACTGGGAGGAACTGTGCTAGCCGTGAGGTCGCGGGGTCGATATTTCCAACAACTTCGTGAGATTCGCACAGCCTACGATTCCTATAAGTATAAAACAGTTGCAAAGCGCTTCTTGACCATTCAGAAACAAAGTTATCTCACACACATTGTCAATCCCAAACTGAAGTGAAGAGAACATGAACAACCACAAATATCAGTACATTCTATTTGGTGTTAAAAAAACAGTGCATTGTTGCATAAGTATGATGTCAAATTTAAATGGCACCAATTGGTAGCAGATTGTCGAACTTCTTCGTATCCTGGTGCATCTAGAGGAAGCCCACTACCAAAGTTCCACCTCGACTTTGAGGGAAGAATTCCGAGAAACTCGGCTTTCCAAAGCGTACTTACGGGTTTTTTCAACGTTTCGAAGGCCAAACATAGGGTAATAAATGCAGTCAAAAGTTTCAACGATTTCCAAATCAGTCGTTCACTAGGTACCGACCCAGGATGATAAATTGTTTCGATCAGATATTATTCGTGCGGTATAAAACCTGAGTTCCAGTATTGCTGCTCGGTGGTTTTTTAGCCTGCGATACGGCTCCCATTGCAGCACATCTAGCGTCCAACGTGTTTATGGGTGTCATATTCCGTATACGTTCCTTCAAGCGAACAAGAGCTTGTTCAGCCGCATTCTTGATGGTATTTTTAGCCGTAAACCGGAGCAACTTGTTATATGTTTGCCTCTCAACCAGGAACTGAAGGCAGTAGAAAATGATCAGGCCTGAGAGTGTGTCAGAATACTGTTAACTTGAGTGTCCTTACTAGTGGTTGATCATATCGCCAATGATCTCTTCGCCGAGCTTGGCAATAGGTCTGCAAACGTTTTGCTCCCAGCCGAGGGGACATCCATTGCGTATGGTTGACTGGGTATCTCCCTGCGCCCAGCTGCGTTTATGTAGCTTTTAAGAAGTATCAAATCTCCTCTCTTGTGATTGGTTACTTAGCTAAAATTGCTGTCCCGTTCGCCACCTGCGCTGAATTGTGTTTTTTGTATACCTCGTATTCTGTCGGTTTGTTTGACGGCTACCTTTGGGTGATTTTGAGGCCCGTTCTTGCTTGGTCTGTTGCCGAGAATGTAAGTTGAGTTGTTCTTTGGACGACTTTGTCTCTGAACCATCCGTGATTCGTTGGAAGCGCACTTGTCTGAGCTGACAAAACACTCTGGCCCACGTGGTGATTATACCTTGTTGGCTAAGGCGGAAGCGACAAAAAATTCTTCGCCTCAAGAGAACTAGGAAATCACTGATGTGAGGTTGAAGGAGTCCGAGCCCGCAGCATACGTTGCGGGTGATACACTGCTGCGTTTACGCAGCACCGACAGGTACGTATAGGACCCGGTGGAATTCGGATAGTCCGAATAACATTAGTACAGCCGTCTACTAAACGTTTTCATCTGTGATAAAATTGTCCTACTAAACGTATAGGATCTTCTCCTCGCTGGAAATACGAACTCGTTTTGGGCTGCCCCTGGTGTTTCGAGTAAACGGGGTGCTAATAATGTTTACTGCGACATAATCAAGACGGGACCGCCAGTCGGTGGCATTCTTCCTGCTGTGCCGATGCATTTGGACTGCCGGGTGATCGAATAGTACTTAACCGTGGAATGCATTCGAACCTTGCATTTCTTATGAAAAGTCGCCAGATTAAATAAGATGAAGACGGCAATACTAAGGTGAGCAGTATGTGAAGATATGGCTCACAAACAGCGTCATTAACTTGGAGCTTATCCGTAGATCTGGTAATTTTAGAATACTAAGCATGCGGCTTGCCAAAGTCGTAGGGTCCAAATTGATTGCAGAAATTTGGAAGATGTCTGTCCTGACCTCTGATGGATGCTACCATCCAACGATTGCTGCCTCTGGGTGTGGAATAGTGGGTTCAACCTTCGTATGAAAACTATTCAGTGGCTAGCGGAATTACCGTCGGCCACTATGAAAGTCCTCAAGTATTTTTGACTAAATCCCTAGTCAAGTCCAGTTAGACAACCACCGTGAGCTGTAAATGGTGTTACTCTGAGCCCTTAAGAAAGGTGAAGGGTGCCGTGGTCACCGAAGCCTGCTGAGATTACCTTAAGCTCCCTGACGTATCGATCAAAACGTTTCTTAGCAAAGATTCGCCCCCGACACCGAGAAGCCTTATTCGGTGGCTGCCAGCAACTAAAGCCGTTAAAATGCGTTCTCCACTACTTGCCTTCTGCATTTGCCCAGCAGCCCAAAGTCACATGATGCCTGCATAGGATTCAGGTGTGTTGTGAAAAGGGGTCCGTCCTAGTAAGCGGCACAAAAAGCGTGAACGGAAAGTGCGGCCGTTAATGTTTAAGCAAAGTTTGGCCAACTTTGGTTGGCAGCAATATGTACCCATCAGTCGCGTCTTACATCCCTTGACGACCTGACGAATAATCTCCAAAGAATTCCTCTTGTTGATTCTGAGGTTAGCAGCACTTGCGTGTCCAATTGCCAGTCCTTCAACGAGCAACATCGTACGTCGAGGTACCCCGAGATACCACCGGTGACGCCCATCACATTTTTTGTAATAAATTCTGTTTAGAACTTTCATTAATTCTGAAATAGAAATTATAGGACGCCTCACTCACATTTTGTTACCGGTGGCAAAATCACCCAAATAAATGCCACCTTTATTCCCACCCCACAAAGTCTCGGAAGTTTTTTTAACTGCATGGCCATTATTCGTGCATTTACTGGCCGAGACGAGCCCACTTTATGAGTTTTGCTTCACTACGGTGCACTTCAAAATTAGCACAGCCAATGCATCGCAAGCGTCTAAGTAAAACTTTGAATCAGGGGATAATGCAACTTCTACACCCAGTAAACCTCTTGCGCATAACGGAGGAACAAGATAAACAGTGCGTTATGCCCAAAGGAGAACTGCAACCAGAGTGGTGGAATGTAATTGCGTGAAAGCGGAGTTATCCTTGAAACGGTACGCAACCGTCTTCCAAAATGCTAATCAATCGGTCTCTTCTAGACAATCTACGACAAGAGGTTATTTGGTTAAAATTCATTTTATTCGCGATGCCGGAAAAAGAAATCAACTACTTCATATATCATCAATCTGCCGCTAAAACTAATGCTTTCGCTCCTCTAGGCCAGAGAAATTACGTCCTCGGTCACGTTCCTCGCAATCGGTAGAACAGACAGTTGACATGAATGTGAAAGGCTGCCACAAAGTCGACAGACAAAATGGTCTCAAAGGCAATCTAGCAGACTGTACGCCAGTGAGACATACGGTGAAGCAGAGCAAAATAGCATAAAACATCAAAAGTAAGCGCTTGTGACATGAAATTTTGTACGGACTTAGCAAGAATAAAGCTCATATCAGTACTCTATTGTTTGTCAAAGGGAGCTCAGCTCGACTAAGATAGATGGTTGACACTGGCAGAATGTTCTTTCTGTTCAGTTCAGTGAAGCCATTGATCGGAGCACCTTCTAAAAGATGTTGAGTGGGCTCTCGGGCAGTGGAGTTCAAGGGAAGGTGTTTGGACTTCTTTTAAATTTGCAGGCTGTTTGGAAAATTCCTAGAGGTTCACAATTATGCACACTATAGCTGCCTTGGACATCGTAATTTTTCTCCATCCATCTTGTTTGGCTTCTCCTTGTCATTCCTGAAAGTCCCCAAATGGATTACAAATGCCCGTTAGTCTGCACCACCATTGTTCCCTACCAGTTAACTAACCGGTAGATCTCTAGTTAGGCTGTGAAAACAAGAACAACTTGAAATATGATCTGGACTGCGGGGCTGTCCAACAATTGCGGTATTCAGTAGGAAGATGAAGCGATACTGTCATAACCCGTCTGACGGTACATCACCAGTTATTTTTACCTACTTCCGACTGCGCTCACTTTCATCCTATCGCCTTCCTCCAAAATAAGAACGGATAGTTTTCCTACCACCAGTGACTCCGATTAATTGTCCTCATTCGCTGAACCTGACCACCAGACTTAATTATCTCACCCTTCTGCTGCACATCCTGCAGGATCCTCCCACAAATTTGGTCATATCTATGTAGCCCACGCGATCCCGTGTATCTTCAACGTTTGGCACACATAAAGTACCGATACAAATGGTCCTGTTGAGAAACAACCATAGAGTTTAACCATCTCATTCGAACACCGTAATTTTGAAGTGCAAGCTCCTAATTCTTCCTACTGTGGGCACTCACACCCGCCGCCCTCATTTCCGCCTACCACGAACTTGGCTAGTATCCCAGCCGTTCAAAGTCACCCATCTTCGGTCATTGTTTGTATGTTCTATTCAAATTCTTCCACATTTTAGTGCCAAGCATCTTGATTCGGACCAGCTCCCTTGTGCCATTACTTTATATTCTACATTTTAGCAGCGTTTCGTTGCGTGGTACATATGCTCTTTTGGTTTAGCCTTTATGTCAGAGGTGTTTTAATTAAAACCAGCGGTCGTAGAAGCTGGTCGGGTCCTTTGGCTGGCCCGTTGTGTGGTCTTTTCTAATAGCCCAACATCAAAAATGCCAGCTGTAACTGATGCATGCGAGCCGATTGAAGAGATTAGCCAATGACTCAGTTGCAATTGTTCAAAAGCCGGTTAGCCAATTCGGTATACCAATACCAAGACGCATTGAAACATTCTTTTAAAGCTAATGCCAGAAAAAAGCACCAATAATATTGGCTGCGTAAGATGTTAGAATGAATAGAAAATTTCAAGTTCTTCAGTTACACATTTAAAATTGCATCATCAAGACATGTGGTCAAGCGATTTCCGATATATATTCATCGATATATGTTGGTTAGTTTACAATGTTGCTACGACAAACACCGCTGAAATCTCCCATGTCAAGAGAAGTCGAGCGTGAAAGAATTAATGCTGGCGCATGACTACATCCAAGTGAGTTTCAAGTAGGTAACACAATCACTTCCAAAGAGTTTACATTATCGTAAAGTATTTTCCCCAAAAACTGAATTGCCTTTCACCGATAGATGATGTCCGAAGAAAATCAACCACTAGTAATCCATTTCCGGATAATAGTCGGAACGATGACAATAGAACCGGCACACTTTGCCGACATCTGCAATTTATGTAGTTCAGTGGCAAACACCAGAGCCCCCAGTAGATCGACCTCCAGATTCTCGAATTCTCTGGAGGATCAACAGGGGTTTATCTCACATGAATTTGTGTAACTCTTCTGGTGAAAGCGATGTCCATCAAGAGTAGGACACTATGCCAACCCCTCATCTTGTGGCTCTAACCCCTTAGGTGGTTATAGCTATCTAAGCTTCCTTAAACATTCTAAATAGGCTCCCCCGCTCCCTCTAAACACCCGTTTACACCTCGTTATCAGGCAGTGTGGTCTTTTACGTCGTTGAATGTTCCAGAATCAAGTGCCAATGCACTTTATTTGGCCATCTAAAGGATGGTGATTCAGGAATTCGATACTGTCTTCTCCATCCTTCCTGAACTTTGTAAATTTTCTGACGCAAATCGGCTCCCCGGCCGGCCTTTTTTATCTGTGTCGTCACCGATGACCCATTGAAAATAACTGACAAAGATGGCCACCCTGGAGCACATATCAGGTGCACAAAACTGGTGGCTATTTAAGACCGCAGCGGAGTCCATTCTACAGATATAAGCACGAGAGCTTGAATTTGATGTGTAAGAAGGAAGACTTAGCTTAAGCATGGCTGCTAATGTGGCCGAGTATTAGGTGGCTGCAAGTTAAGTTGAGGACGGTAGAATTGTTGAATTTCCTCACGGTGGGTATCTGGCAGCAAAAGGACTGGCACTAGCAAGCTTAGGACTCAACGAACCTGATAAAGTGGAGAGGAGTCAGAGGTGGGGGTAATTCCATTAACTGAAGAATAGGGCTCCTAACAGATTACAATTACTGTACAGAAATAATGTAAAAAGTTACGACGTTCTAACGTCCGAATTATTTAAAACGGTTGACCTTGAGCTCCTAGTTTCGCTCCTAGCGTTCGCCGTAAACAGGGGACAAACACGACAATTGCCAGAAAATTCAAGAGACTGGCGCGATGTGTGTTCCAAAAACGGTGCGCAGTCTAGTTTTATTCTGCGTCATCTGGGACTGGGACCCTGGTTATTCTTTAGAAAGACAACTAAGGTGGACACAGTAGATGAGCCGGTTTTAGTGAAATGCAAAACCGCTGTAAATCATGAATCCACAAAAAATATAAAGACCAGCCACCGTGCCAGATTTCGCCCGGAAAAACTAAAATGTTCTATTGAACCACACTACTCATCGCCAGATAAATAGGCCAAACGCCCGCTCCAGAAAGGGTGTAAACAAAGACCTCCAGTAGTGGTGACTTAAGTCTGCAGAAAACATCATACATACACGAAATCTGCTCCGGCTACCCTGCAAAATTCAGTCATATCAAGATGCAACCACAAACGGTCTCTAAGCAAGCTGGTCTCCGCGATGAAGAATGAACTTTTAAATGCTACCCAAGGCAAACTTCTCAAGGCAAAGTTCAGTCAGGAAAACTGATAGAAATATCGCCCATAAGGGCGAAGCGTTTACACCCAGTGTTTGGTCAGGCAATCTGCAAAGCCAAACATTCCTCTGTTTGGAAGGAAGCCCCTGCAGCGCCAGTCAGAAAAATTATCTGACCGATAATCTTTCGGCAGCTATTATTAGAATAATAAGCATCACATGTACGGTAATGGATCATACCTACGATCACAATAGTTCAGTTATTGCCGCATCCGCTTCGCCCGACGCCCACTATCTGTGCAGCTGCCCCGATTCCGCGCTGTCGTGAGTGTCCACAAACCCCACCACTCATATTACTAAACTCACAGCGTCTTCATGACCATGCACACGCCATACCATTTATTAGACGGAACTGACCAGAACTTTCATTTGATAATTTAGACTGATCATAAAGGGGTGCCCCAGGCTTGAATAAATTCCGACCACGCGCCCGCCACGCGTAGGACAAGTCATGGGCTAAACATTTCGGCTAAACCTTAATCAAACAGGGAATAGGCATGTGCTAGGCCTATTTGTGGGCGACGATAATCCAGAAGAAAGTGGTCAAGGACCGTGAAATTTGTTTAAAAATCCACGAATCTAAGGCCGGCAACAAATTTCTCGGCAGCTCTTCGGGCGCGTTCAATGGGAGTGGCGTAGCTTGGTTGGTGTATTCAAAAAGCTGTCTGACACACCATCCAAGGGGTATCTGGATGTCCATGCCAGTAATACAGGAGAAAACGCGACGAACCGTCCGTAAAATGGTGACTGCCTGTTAGACCAGTTTCCCGTGGTGCAGTGAGAAGGACATATATGAAGAGGGTCAGGTTTCCAAATTCTTTTGGCATTACCATTGTAGTGTCTTCTGATCCGCGCACGACAAAGACGCTCACTAAATATTATTCAAATGACATATAGATGCACGTTATGTCTTTCGAAGGAAGAAACCAGTTCAATGAACACAGCTTTGCAGTGCCTACGTCCACTTAGGGAGCACTAGCATTTGAACCCCAGAATCTCCAGTCGCTCGCACAAAGTAGACGTGGATCGAACACCATCTGGAGAGTCATCGACGTGGACCAGAAACGGAAGTGGTCCTACTTCGGAGCCTTGTGGAACTCAAATGGAGCCCAGCGCCGTACAACAGTAGACAAAGCCAGCCTTCACTTGAACTTTTCCGTCTAATGGGAACGCCCGAATCCAGCAAAAATTTCTCCTTGATTTCCCTAGGACATGTGGCACTCCATCAAATGCTTACGACAAGTCGCAGAATATCCCACATGATATAAATCTCTCGTCCTTCACTTGGGTTAGGCTGCCAATGAATGCGCTCATGTTCTCCACGCAAGAAAGGTTTTGGAGGAATTTCCGTTGTACTGTTTGTTGTTTTCGATGTGATTTAGGATGGCATGCTTCAGAATGCGTTCCGTATATTTGTCGAAGCTGCTCGCGATTTTAGCCTGTTTTGAGGCTCTTTTGCTATCTTTCATATAGCGTTGAGCCTCATCCATCTCCTAGTTTATAACAAAGTATTGCAGGCTATGTCCATTTCTACAGTCATGTGTACAATATCCGAATAGAAAAGCCACTGGCACAGCCAAATCTAATGCGGTTCAGCTGCCTCAGATATCGTTGGTGACTTAGTTGGGGGCCATAAGATTAACCATACCCCATTGCCAATTAATATCCCACAATCCACGTCCAGTCAACAAGCACCGCCGAAATGCC